>NC_082734.1:3305206-3475652 GCF_030144855.1 Hypanus sabinus | reverse complement strand
AAACCCCACCATTGACTTTCAAGAAATCCCTAGAGATTGCCCAAGGCATGGCTGCTAATAATGCCAAGGATATCCAGGAAGGGCATGGGGGGGTTGCAGTCGGCGGCAGTGCTCCAGGTCAGGAGGGGGACTGGTATACAGGCAAAGTGGGTGGAATGTTTTCGCTGTAGAGGGACGCACTATGCAAATGTTTGTAAATTGAAAGATACTGTCTGCCATGCTTGTAGCAAAAAGGGACGTTTAGCTAAAAAGTGCAGGAGTTCAAAGGGTAATTAAGCCTGGGCAGGGGAAAGTTCAACAGACTCAAGCAGCCACACACCACCTAGGACAGGGGTCAGCAACCTTTACCACTGAAAGAGCCACTTGGACCCGTTTCCCACAGAAAAGAAAACACTGGGAGCCGCAAAACCCGTTTGACATTTAAAATGAAATAACACTGCATACAACGTTTTGTTTTGCCTTTATGCTATGTATAAACAAACTATAATGTGTTGCATTTATGAAATTGATGAGCTCCTGCAGAGAAAACGAAATTAAATTTCTGCATGCAACAAAAACATTTTGAACTCCGAAAATAAGATGTTGGGTTGAAGGTTACTTTTAAGTAAAATACTCAACGTCTATTTGAGTCCTTCTTGTGTTTATGAAAAACGCTAAACTTAAATTTGCCGCCAACAGCAAACCAAAAATAACGTCAGCCAGCTGTCAACCTGAAAAATAAAAGGACTATTTCACTGAACAATGAAAACATATGAATATACGTAAAATAATAGGCAATTAAAATATTTATCATACTTGGTCAGGTTGACTCACACCTGACAATGCAGTCGTATTCGGGTAGGGATGGATCGATGCTTAGGGGAGTGACCGGGAAGGATAATGTGTTTTTTTCCTCTCTGAACTCACAGAAGCGTTTCCCAAACGATGTTTGCATTGCGATGATTGCAGAATGTAAATACTCCGAATTTATCATGTCGTGACCTTGTTTGAACTCTCTCAAATTGGGGAAGTGAGACAATGTGCCTTTCTGTAAATCTCTGGCAAGCACTGTCAACTTGCGCTCGAATGCCAAAACATCCTCCAACATGTGTAGGGCTGTACGTCCTTACCCCTGAAGAGCTGTTTTCAGTGTGTTCAGGTGCGCTGTCATGTCTACCATGAAGTGTAGCTTTTCCAGCCACTCTGGCTGTTCCAGCTCAGGAAAGGTGAGCCCTTTGCTGCCCAGGAAAGTTTTCACTTCTTCCAGACACGCGACAAAGCATTTCAGCACCTCCCCTCTGGACAGCCAGCGATAAAAACACGTTGTAGCGGTGTGCTACACGCAGTCAGTAAACTGCAGTCAAAGATAGCTTTATTCAAACTAAACAGCCTTGCTTTTAAGCCTCCCTCAACCCGCCCCCCATGGGCGCGGATGCTGCAAAAGACACGTACTCACAAACCCCCGTAGGCTATCTCCCTTAGCCTGAACGCTGGCTAATTGTGAGCCGGTTTGGATGTGTCAGGAAATGGGTCGCCACAACGTCTTATTTAGATTGTACAAGATCACCATAATCTTCAAATTTAGAATTACATTTCAAAAACTAACAAACCAACATAAAATACATTTTAATTAAATACTGACCAATTATTTCCCAAAGCAACAGGGAGCCGCAGCACAGACGTAAAAGAGCCACATGTGGCTCCGGAGCTGCAGGTTGCCGACCCCCGACCTAGGAGAAGCAGACAAGGAGGCAGAGTGTGCCTACAACATGTTTGGGGTGGAAAAGGATGAGGAACCACCTGAACCATATTATGCCACAGTTAGTGTCGGGGAAAGGACATTAAGTCCGAGATTGATTCAGGGGCTATTGTATCGGTCATTCGTGAGGAGACTTACAGGAGGACATGGGGGTCCAACCTGCCTCCCATCAGACTGTCTAAGCTCAAACTCAGGACCTATACAGGGCAGCCCATACCTCATTTAGGGGCGTTATATGTGGATCTGGAACGTTCACAGGGGCTGGGCATCAATGAGCCCATCCAGTTTTCAAGGTAGGCGGCTCCCATTGTTCCAGTTTTGAAGGCAGATAAAACGGTGAGGATATGTGGGGACTACAAGCTTACGGTGAATCAGGTCTCTAAGCTGGAGGAGTACCCATTGCCACGGCGGATGACCTGCTTACAACCCTGTCAGGAGGTAAGCTGTTCACAAAGCTGAACATGAGCCACGCCTTCCAACAGCTGCTGCTCGACGAGGATTCAAAGGAGTACGTCACAATCAATACGCACAAGAGATTATTCAGATACAATCGCCTGGTGTTTGGAGTGGCGTCTAGCCCCGCCGTTGTCCAAAGGACAATGGACTCTTTGCTGCAGGGGATTCCGCACGTAGCAGTGTATCTTGGTGATATTTTGATCATGGAAGCCACAGGGGGGAGCATCTGGCTAATTTAGAACAGGTGCTGAAGAGGCTCGCAGACGCAGGGCTGTGATTGAAACGTGGAAAAAGGGTGTTCCTGGCTCTGAGTGTGACCTACCTGGGACGCAAGATTACAGCTAAGGGGATTTGCCCAGTGGAGGACAAAGTTGAGAGCTATCAAGGAGGCCCCAAGCCCCAAGAGCATCACTGAACTCAGATTATTTTTGGGCATGGTGAATTATTATGGCAAGTTTCTTCCAGATCTCTCGAAGGTTTTGGCCCCATTGTATAAGCTGCTTCACAATGACACTAAGTGGCAGTGGGGTGAAGAGCAGGAGGAAGCTTTCAAGGAAGTGAAAGAACTCCTCCACTCAGCGAAGCTGCTCATTCACTATGACCCAGTCAAGGAGATCACCCTTTCATGCGACGCTTCACCCTATGGAGTCAGGGCAGTTCTCTCCCATGTAATGGAGGACCATTCAGAGAAGCCTATTGGTTTTGCTTCACTTACCCTGATGGCTGTTGAGAAGGGATATTCACAACTAGACAAAGAAGGTCTGGTCATTGTTTTTGCAGTCAAATGTTTTCATCAGTACCTCTATGGATGTGCATTTACAATTTATACGGACCATACAGCACTGATGAGCCTTTTTAGGCAGACCAGATGCATCCTACCGCTAGCCTCAGCCAGGATACAGCATTGGGCTCTCACATTGTCAGTCTACCAGTATACTATCATGTACAGAGTGGGTGGGGATAATGCAAACGCCGATGCGCTGAGTCAACACCCTTTACCTGAGACGCCTGTTACTACATATATGCCTCCAGAGACTGGGTTTTCATTGGAGAGGTTGTCAGGGACACCTGTAAACACGACCCAGATCAAGCAATGGACAGAGAGGGGCCTAGTCCTGTCTCAAGTCAAGACTTTTCTTTTACAAGGTTGGCCCAGAGTTGTGGAAGGAGAGGAACTGAGGCCTTATGCCAAACGCAAGACAGAACTGTGTCTGCAGAATGGTTGCATTTTCTGGGGGGCAAGGGTCATCGTGCCTCCCCCTGGCCGTTCACAGATTGTGGAGGAAATTCATGAGACTCACCCAGGGGTGTCTCAAATGAAAAGCATTGCAAGATCCTACGTCTGGTAGCCAAGATTGGATCAGGATCTGGAGAACAAGGTAAAATCATGCATGCAATGTCAGACCGATCAGAACATGCCACCACCAGCTCCTTTGCACCCATGGGAGTGGCCAGTCTACCCCTGGTCTAGGCTGCATTTGGACTTTGCTGGCCCCAATATTTCTTGTAAAGGTAGATGTGCAATCCAAATGGATCGAAGCTCATGTATGAGCAACATCACAGCCCCTCAACCATAGACAAACTCAGGCAAGTGTTTGCAGTCCACGGGTTGCCTGACACTCTGGTCACTGATAATGGCCCGATGTCCACCAGTGAACTGTTCAGTGAGTTCATGCAGCAGAATGGCATTTGTCACATTCGGACGGCCCCTTTCCACCCAGCCTCAAATGGTTTGGCTGAGCAGGCTGTTCGGACCGTGAAGGAAGGCCTGAAGCGGATGACAGGGGACTCTCTTAGTGCCCAGCTTTCACATTTCCTGTTGAAATACCGCCTCACGCCACAGATTATGACTGCACACACTCCAGCAGAGATGCTGATGGGGCATAGGCCTAAGTCAAGATTGGGCCTGCTGCGCCCAGACATGAAGGCAAAAGGAGAGAAAGCAGAAGGTGGGACATGATCAACATGTGCGAGACAGACAGTTAGAACCGGATGACAATGTCTATGTGAGAAACAATCAGCAATGGCTACCTGGTGTTATTCTTAAGCAGAGTGGTCTAGTCTCCTACATTGTTAAGCTGACTGATGGGCGTGTTTTCCACAGACATCAGGACATGTGCGTCTGCGTCATGATACAGGCTCAGAGGTCGACAGTTCCATGGAGGTTCTAATGGTGAGACAGACTACTGGGGAAGAATGTCCACCAGTGACTTTGCCAAAGGGAGAGACACTGGAAGAGGGGGCAGAGTCCCCTTAAGAGGATGGACATTCTCATGCGGACATACAGACCCCTCTCCTGTCCCCAATACTAGATCCACCAAGAACATCCTCAACAGCGGAGCCTGCTGGGTTACCGGGGTAGTGCGTAGATCGAAGCGCCCTCACAAACCTCCTGACAGACTGAATCTTTGATTGGACAGTTTCTTTTGCTGTTAGATTGAATGTTGAATTTGCCACGTTTTTTAAGTGTTTTGTATTGGTAACCTGTTGCTAATGATACCACTGTTTTTTAGTTTCCAGTTCTATATTTGGGGAATGTTGGATTTTAAAAGGGGAGAAGTGTTGTAATGTGGGTATTTTTTAAAGTAAGCTAATACTAATCGGGAAGCTGTTGGTAACAAGAGGCGGGATTCGGGTTTGGGGGGGTTTTTACTTCCTGTATGCATTGTATATAGTTCCACCACCCATGCCACACGAGGTACCTGAAAGCCTCTGTATTGTAAATATCATTTGCCGTCCCAGATAAAGATGTTCTTTTGGCCATAAAATTGTCGAGTGGTCTTTTGTAAAGTAGATGTTACCACAATGATTGTTCATCGTAAATTTTACTGCCCTTCTTCTGGGCAGTGTCTTTACAAGACGGGTGACCCCAGCCATTATCAATACTCTTTAGAGATTGTTTGCCTGGAGTCAGTGGTTGCATAACCAGGACTTGTGATATGCACCAACTGCTCATTCGGCCATGGGTTCTTGTGACCCTGATCGGAGAGGGTGAGCAGATGCCGCACCTGCGTGCTAGCAGAGGGAAAGAGCGCCTTACACCTCCTTTGGTAGAAACAAATCTTCACCCTGCCACCAGTAATATATTAGTGACACTAAGAGACTCTTGGATAGGCCCGTGGATGAAAGAGAAATGGAGAGCGATATGGGGGGGAGGGGTTAGATTGATCTTAGAGCTTGTTAAGAGGTCTGCACAACATCGTGGGCCGAAGGGCCTGTACAGGGCTGCACTGTTTTGTGTTCTGAAAGAACACTGAAGCATTGCGGGAGAGATAAACATCGAGACTGTTGTTGAAAGAAGGGAGCTTTGTGGTCCTAAAGTTTTCTATCATTCTTGCTTTGGAGTTTTTTTCGGTTTCATGGATTCTGTGAAGAGTAAGAATTTCGGGTTGTGTACTCTATACATTCTCTGTTAATAAATTGAACCATTGAAACAATGAAAATTTAAAAAAAAGATCTGCAGATGCTGGACCTCTGAAATAAAAATGCCACTGTGTACAGCAACTGTGTGTGTGGGCATGTAAGAGAGGCAGAACAGTGGACAGCATGACAAAGAAGGAATAACTTATACTTTTCATCTGTCAAGGCAATGAGCAGAAATATTGGCTACAGAAGACCATAAGACAATAAGATACAGGAGAAGAATTAGGCCATTCAGCCCATCGAGTCTGCTCTGCCATTTCATCATGGTTGATCCATTTTCCCTCTCACCCCCAATCTGCCACCATCTCCCCATATCCATCATTCCCTGACTAATCAAGAATCTATCGATGTCTGCCTTAAATTTCCCCAACGCTTTGGCCTCTCGACTGGGAAGTGTCACTGGAGAGTGAGGCAGAGGTAATGTTTCAAGCCAGGTACTGCAAAGCCTTCAACTGGGAATATTGCCTCTGTCTCTGTGAGGAGCAGCTGGACATGAGAAATTCAGTCGAGATTGCAGAATAAGTGTGATGCACGGAGTGTTTGTGAGTGAAGCTCCAGCAGCCGTCTCCTGAGGTGACAGTTTCTGACGAGCCGCCTCACACGTTTCTCTGTCGGTGTCTGAGTGTGTACGTCAAGGTCTCTGTGGAGTTGACAGTGTGTGAGTGGCTGTCCTGGGAGTGAGGGAAAATCAATTAAATTTGAACATTCAGTTCAAAGAGAATTCTAGAGAGAGATGTGCTCCGGGTCTCCAGAACAGGGTCAGTACACAGCGAGTGAGCACAGAAGATTGCAATGAGATATTACGCTTGCCTGCACTCTGTACCGACTGGGTTCTCGTTACACACATCAATGTCCTCAGACCCTCTCAGAGGGGGAGATCTGTTCACTGACCGGTGTCTCTCATTTCCTCTTTCTCAGGGGGAGATCTGTACACTGACGGATGTAAATCAGTCCCTCTCTCTCAGGGACAAATCTGTATAATGACCTGTGTCTCTCAGTCCCTCTCTCTCAGCAGAGATTTGTACACTGACCAGTGTCTCTCAGTCCCTCTCTGCCCCTCTCTGCCTCAGGGGGAGACCTGTGCCCTCACTGCTGTCTGTGTTACTCTGCAGTGGCTATTTGATCTTTCTGTGCACTGGTTACTGTTGTGGCCAGGGCTGTTTCTCCCCACACCATCTCCTCTCCCCTCTTGCTCGTTTTTGTTTATTTATAACTCTTCTGGTGTCACGTTGTGGTATTTGTGACTTCAGACCCGCTAACCACAGCCTCTGAATTATCGCGCCCCTCATCACTTCCACTGATGCTGGTAGAGTTTGGTTTGTGGTTGTGCAAATAACTTGCTTTATTTGGAATTTTCTTTGAAGCCAAACACTGACTACAACAGGCATGGGCAAACTACAGCCCGCGGGCCATATGAGGCCCGTTAAGCTTTTTAATCCGGCCCACAGAACTTGATGAAATTATATTAATAAACCTCGTTAACGTTTTTTCCCCGCAATTCTGGCGTTTTCCCAATAGATGACGCACTCTATATACATTTGTGGCGACCCATTTCCTGGCACATCTGAACCGGCTCACAATTAGCCAGCGTTCCGGCTAAGGGAGATAGCCTGCGGGGATTTGCGAGCACAGAGCTTTGGAGCCTCTACACGGGGGGGGGGGCAGGTTGAGGGAGGCTTAAAAGTGAGGCTGGGGATTTCGAATAAAGTTGTTTTCTTCGACTGCAGTTACCGACTCCGTGTCGTAATTTTAGCGCTGCATGTAGCACACCGCTACACATTGACCTTTGTTGAGGTGCAGCGTATTACTCCACATTTGCGCTTTACTCTTTGTTCGGCTCGACCTATTTGTGTGAACAGGCGTTCAGCGTCATGAACATCAACAAAGCCAGCCACAGATCCAAGTTAACTGACCAACACCTCAGATCCATCCTGAGAATCACCACAACAAAACTAAATCCAGACTTTGATGCACTGGCTAAAAAGGGAGACCATCAACACTGTTCCCACTGAAATTAAAAATAAGTTTCTTTGTTGTGTTATGTAAAAAATGCATTTGAAAATATTTTTTTCAATAAGCCTTACATGTTACATGTCATTTCTGTTAAGTGATGGACATGAGTAGTGCGCAGGTGCACGTACGTTCTCAAAATAAAAAATGCGCTCCAGATCAAATAACGTGCTCCGCATACTGGCGCGCTGTCCCTGTTCTGTCTTTGTGCTGGTCGTTGTTGAGTTTTGGCACAGGGGACAATTGAATAAGAAGGAGCAGGACAAGTAGACCTGCATCTCCTACCATTTTTGAAATAAAGACAGTCAGGAGGAGAGTGATGATGATAATATCTTGAAGGATAACAGAATTTTCAGTGCTTTAAAATAATAACTGTTACTATTAAAAAAAGTTGTATTTTATTCATTTAATTTTCAGTGTTTTAAAAGTCATTTCAATAAATAGCTAAGTACCATGGGATTTCAAAGACAGATATTTTGTTGTAATGCATTTGTTCATTTTCAATTGAAATTAAAGCACGTTTTCTACATATCCCATGATATTTTATTTCCTCTTATGAGGTGTATTACCAAAACACTCCGTCCATCTGCTCCTGGTCCGGCCCCCCTGTCAAATTTTAGAACCCTTTGTGGCCCACAAGTCAAAAAGTTTGCCCACCCCTGGACTACAAGCTGGTTCTGAGCCCAGGTCACAGGCTTCGGCCTTCTTTACTGCTCATTCTCTGCACCCAAGTACACCAGTTGGCAGAACGATATACTGATGGGACTGGTCAGAACTCTTGTTCTACTCTCAGCCTGACAACCTCCAACATAATCACCTCTATTTAGTCTCTTGTCTGGACTCACAGCCATTGTTCTACCCTGAGGCTGACTGTCTCCACCTCAGTCCAAGTGCTGTTGGGCTGCTGTACCCAGCTCTCAGTTTTCACTTCACTCACTCAGAACCCAAAACCTGGATTGGCCGTTGCCGTCTCTGCTGGCCTCAGGTCACAGGACTGAGAGCTCCAGCACTGATCTCTGGGTTGATCCCCAGTTTGGTCGTCAGCCAGGTTTGGGCCTAGAGTCCAACATGAGACCTCAGGCCCAGGTCAACTTCAGCCAAGTGTCCTGTTTCCAGGCTGAGCTCATCCCACTTGCTCAGGCGTCAAGTCCTCAGTGAGGGAGTGTGTGGTGGGGTCTGGACTGTCCATTCATGCTGCTAATTTCCCACCCCCAGGCCGTTTCCCCACACTCACAGGCTGTTTCTGGAGGTGAGACACATTGGGAAAGTCAGAGTCCTCTGGCACCCAGAGGGCAATAGGTGGGGGTGGGGTTGCTCTGTTGGTAGAAAGTGAAATCAAAGCCTTAGAAAGAGGTGACATAAGATTGGAAGATGTAGAATCGTTCTGGGTAGAGTTAAGAAACTGCAACGGCGAAAAGACCCTGATGGGATTTATACATACAGTCCTCAAACACTAGGCAGGTTGTGGGATATAAAATTCAACAGGAAATAGAAAAGGCTTTTAATAGTGCCATGAGGGAGGAGTTGGCCAAAGTTGACTGGAAGGGGACATTAGCAGGGATGATGCCAGAACAACAATATCTGCAGTTTCTGAGGGCAATTCAGAAGCAACAGATCAATCACAAAGATGAAGAAGTATTCTAAACAGAAGATAATGCAACCATGGCTGACAAGGGAAGCCAAAGCCAACACAAAAGCCAAAAACAGAACATATAACAAAAAATAGTGGGAAGCTTTTCTGAGATTTGGAAGCTTTTAAAACCAACAGAAGGCAACTAAATATGTATATATATGGAGCAAAAAGATTAAATATGAAAGCAAGCTAGGCAATAACATCAAAGAGGATACAAAGATTTTTCACACATATCAAGAGTAAAGGAGCGGATATTCAACCACTGGAAAATAATGCTGGAGAAGTGGTAATGAGAGACAAAGAAATGGCGGATGAACTTAATAAATATTTTGCATCAGTCTTCACTGTGGAAAACACTAGCAGAATGCCAAAAATGCAAGTGTCAAGGGGCACAAGAGAGTGATTGGGAAGCTGAAAATTCTGAAGGTAGATAAGTCACCTGGACAAGATGGACTTCATCCCAGGATTATGAAAGAATTCAGTGAAAAGATTCTGGCAGCATTAGTAATGATCTTTCAAGAACCACTAGAATCTGGCTTGGTTCCGGAGGACAGGAACATTGAAAATGTCACTCAACACTTTAAGAAGGGAGAGAGGCAGAAGAAAGGAAATCATAGGCCTGTTAGCCTGACTTCAGTGGTGGGTAAGATATTTGAGTCTAGTTAACGGCTAGGTTTCGAGCTACTTGGAGGCACATGATAAAATAGGCCAAAGACAGTATGGTTTCCTTAAGGGGAAATCTTGTCTGACAATTCCATTAGAATTCCTTCAGGCAGGATAGACAAAGGAGAATCAGGTATATGTCATGAAATTTGTTAACTTAGCAGCAGCAGTACAATGCAATGCATGACAATACAGAGAAAAATAAGTACATCAATGACAGTAAGGATATAGATGTATATTAAACAGTTAAAGTTAAAATAGTGTAAAAACAAAAATAACATATATTTTAAAGAGCAAGGTATTGTTCATGGGTTCAATGTCCATTTAGGAATCAGATAGCAGAGGGGAAGAAGTTGCCCCTGAAATGCTAAGTCTCTGCCTTCAAGCTTCTGTACCTCCTTCGTGACAGTAAAAATGAGAAGATGAAGCTGTTTAACAAGGTAAGAGCCCATGTTATTTCAGGAAAGATATGAGCATGGATAGAAGATTGGCTGCCTGGCAGGAGGCAAAGAGTGAGAATAAAGGGAGCCTTTTCTGGTTGGCTGCTGGTAACTGGTGCTGTTCCACAGGGGTCAGTGTTGGGACAGCTTCTTTCCACGTTGTGGCAATGATCTTGATGAAGGAATCGACAGCTTTGTGGCCCAGTCTGCGGACAATATGAAGACAGGTGGAAGGTCAAGTGGTGTGAAGGAAGCAGGGTGTCTGAAAAAGGTCCTAGACTGATTGGGAGAATGGGAAAATGGGCAAAGAAGTGGCAGATGGAATATAATAAGACCCGAAGATATAGGAGCAGAATTAGGCCTTTTGGCCTATTGAGTCGACTCCACCATTTCATCATGGCTGATCCATTTTCCCACTCAACCCCGATCTCCTGCCTTCACCCCGTATCAATTCATGCCCTGACCAATCAGGACTCTGTCAACCTCTGACTTAAATATACTGGGGGGGGGGGGGAGTGATTAATAAGTTCGTGGCCTAAGGTAGAATGAGTCAATTTTAGAAAATCTAGCACATTTATTTTTCAGCATATCCCCCTCCTACATTTACACACTTAGTCCAGCGGTTGTGGAACATACAGATCTTGGACCTCTAGAAAGTGTCCACAGATGGGTGATTGATAAGTTCTTGACCTCGGGTAGAAGGAGATGAGTTATACAGCTCTCACTACATGCACATGCAAGTTAACTCTTTGAATGATTATGCAGAAAGTTTGAAGTTAATAACTCATCGGGGTGATTGATAAGTTCCAGGTAGAAGGAGATGGGTTATTAACTTCAAACTTTCTGCATAATCACTCAAAGAGTTGAACTGTATGTGCATGTAACGAGAGCCGTATAACTCATCTCCTTCTACCTTAGGCCACAAACTTATCAATCACCCATCTGTGGACACTTTCTGGATGTTCAAGATCCGTATGCTCCACGACCGCTGGACTAAGTGTGTAAATGTAGGAGGGAACTATGTTGAAAAATAAAAGTGCTAGGTTTTCTAAAATTGACTCCTTCTACCTTAGGCCACAAACTTATCAATCACCCCTTCTACATAAAGAGTTGACCTCCTCAGCTGCCCGTTCCACAGTTTCACTCACTCTCTGGCTAAAGAAATTCCTCTTCATCTGCATTCTAAATGGATGTCCCTCAATTCTAAGGCTGTGTCCTCTGATCTCAGACTCAGACACCAGAGGAAATACAGAAAGCCTTGGTTTGGCCACATTTGCTGTGCTATGCTGGTCCCCCGATTCGCAGGAAGGGTGTGGGGTTTTCGGAGACGGTGCAGGAGAGGTTCCCCAGAATGCAGCCTGGATTGGTGGATCAGGTAAAAGGCGAGGTTAGACAAACTTGGGTTATTTTCACTGGAGTGTCAGAGGCTGACAGGTGACCTGATAGAAATATATAAAATCATTAGAAGAATAGATAGAGTACATGGTCAGAGCCTTTCTTATTGCCTGTTACTCTTATTGCCTTATTGCCTGTTACTCTTATTGCCTTATTGCCTGTTACTCTTATTGCCTTATTGCCTGTTACTCGTGTTTCAGGCAGCAATGAAGGTCCTCCATCTCCGGTGGTGTTCAGGGCTTCCTTCATCTTGTCAGTAGCTTCCTCTCGGTTTTCACTACTGTCAGTGTTGCAAGTCTCGGGGTGGAGACTCAGAAACCCCATCGCACTCAGATGTAGAAAGGCTCTTCATTGCTGTTTCTGTAACAGTTCTGTTTGATCAGCCATGTTTGCTAGCAAACCAGGAGGAACGGTAGACCACTCTCAGTCTGGCCTCCACCCCTTGATCTGTTTGCTATGGGTGACCCTACCAAGAGCAAAAACATAAAACCCTGACGCCAGCCAACATAGCTCTCTGGGTCATTAGGGCATGCAAGCAACCAAACCCTTCGACAGGGCTGTGGTCCACTTGGAGGAGAGTCTTTCTTCCTCTTGATGGAAATGTCAGGTACCAGAGGGCATAAGTCTAGGGTGAGCAGGCAAAGCTGATGGATCGAAGCACCTGTTCCTTCTGAGTTCTAATGAAACTCTCTCAATCATGAGAGTGTAACAGAGCTAATGTTTCAGAGCAGCTTCTGAAGAGCCTTTAACTGGTAATATTATTTCTGTTACTTCGATGGGGGCACTGGACTTGAGAAATTCAGTCCAAGTTGCAGAGTAAATATAATGCACAGGGTGTGGATGAGGACGTGGTAGCAGCAGCCGTCACAGCCCAGAGGTGTAATTTGTGATGAGCTGCCTCACATCACCTTCACTGTGTGTGTGTGTGCGTGTGTGTGTGTGTGTGTGTGTGTGTGTGTGTGTGTGTGTGTGTGTGTGTGTGTGTGTGTGTGTGTGAGAGAGAGAGAGAGAGTGTGCGTGTGCATGTGCGTGTGCGTGTGCGAACATCTACACACATTTCTCTGCCAGTGTTTGAATGTGTACACCCAGGTCTCTCTGGAGCTCTCAGTCTGAGTGTCTGTGTACATTTTGGGACCTTATGGGTCTTTAAGAAAATTATATTTCATTGCTCAATTAAAAGAACATTCTAGAGTGCTCATGGTACCTAGAACAGAGTTACACCATGGCGAGTGAGTGATGGAGATTGTGATGAGATATCACACTTGCCTGGACTCTGGACAGACTCGGGACTCGTAACACTCAAAGTATCACACATCAGTGTCCTGGCTGAAAGACCAGAAAACTTTTTCTGGAAGCAAACTCCCCATCAAACCCTTTGTACAGAGGGTTAACCACAGTAAGCCAACCCGATTAAAGTCGGGAACTCTCATTAACAAGAGGCTGTAGCGGTGTGCTACAGAGGCTCCAAAGCTCTGTGCTCGCAAACCCCCATAGGCTATCGAATTGTGAGCCGGTTCGGATGTGCCAGGAAATGGGTCGCCACAAGGCCACAATTAAAGAGATGACTCCCCACATTAAGAAACCCGATGAAAGAAGGCATTGCTCTATCCGGGACTCCTACCGGATCCATCTCTCCCCATCCTGAAAGTGTTAACCAGTTTTAAAGATGAAATGCTTCCCCATTAGACACCAAATTTAAAGACAAAGCCCTTCCAAAAAGAAAAGTACCGGGGAAATCCCAGCAGCAACTGATAAAAGAAAGACGTCCAAACATTCACCGGTGTCTCTCAGTCCCTCTCTCGCAGGGGAGATCTGTACACTGACCAGTGTCTCTCAGTCCCTCTGTCTCAGGGGAGATCTGTACACTAACTGGTGTCTCGCAGTCCAACTCTCTCAGGGGAGATCTATTCACTGACTGGTGTCTCGCAGTCCCTCTCTCTCAGGGGAGATCTGTACCCTGACCGGTGTCTCTCGGTCCTTTTCTCTCAGGGGAGATCTGTACACTGACCGATGTCTCTCCGTCCCTCTCTCTCAGGGGAGATCTGTACACTGACCGGTGTCTCTCAGTCCCTCTCTCTCAGGGGAGATCTATACACTGACCGGTGTCTCTCAGACCCTCTCTCTCAGGGGAGATCTGTACACTGACCGGTGTCTCTCCGTCCCTCTCTCTCAGGGGAGATCTGTACACTAACCAGTGTCTCGCAGTCCCAATCCCTCAGAGGGAGATCTGTACACTCACCAGAGCCTCTCAGATCCTCCCTCACGGGGGAGATCTGTACACAAACCGGTGTCTCACAGTCCCTCCTTGTCAGGGGAGATCTGTACACTGACCGGTGTTTTTCAGTCTCTCTCGCTCAGGGCAGATCTGTACCCTGACCGGTGTCTCTCAGTCCGTCTCTCTCAGGGGGAGATCTATACACAGACCGGTGTCTCACAGTCCCTCTCTCTCAGAGGGAGATCTGTACACTGACCAGTGTCTCTTAGTCCCTCTCTCTCAGGGGAGATCTGTACACTGACCAGTGTCTCACAGTCCCTCTCTCACAGGAGGGAGATCTCTACACTGACCAGTGTCCCCCAATCAATCTGCCTCATCAGGAGATCTGTACACTGACCGGTGTCTCTCTGTCCCTCGCTCTCAGAGGGAGATCTATACACAGACCGGTGTCTCACAGTCCCTCTCTCTCAGAGGAAGATCTGCACATTGACCGAGTCTCTCAGTCCCACTCTCTCAGGGGAGATCTATACACTGACCGTTGTCTCTCTGCCCCGCATCTCTCAGTGGAGATCTATATACTGACCGGTCTCTCTCAGTCCATCCATCTCAGTGGGTATCTGTACACTGACTGTGCCTCTCCGTACCTCTCTCTCAGGGGAGATCTCTACACTGACCGGTGTCTCTCTGTCCTTTGCTCTCAGAGGGAGATCTATACACAGACCGGTGTCTCTCATCCCTCTCTCTCTGGAGAGATCTGTACATTGACTGGTGTCTCTTAGTTCCTCTCTCTCAGGGGAGTTCTGTACACTGACCGGTGTTTCATATTCCCATTCTCTCAGTGGGAGATCTGTACACTCACCAGTGTCTCTCAGTCCCTCTCTCTCAGAGTCAGATCAGTACACTGACTGGTATGTCTCAGTTCCTCTCTATCAGCTGGAGAACTGTACACTGACTGGTGTCTTTCAGTCCTTTACTCTCAGGGGAGATCTGTACATTGACCGGTGACTCTCAGTCCCCCTCTCTAAGGGAAGATCTATACACTGACCGTGCCTCTCCGTACCTCTCTCTCAGGATCAGATAAGTACACTGACTGGTGTCTCTCAATCCTTCTTTCTCAGGGAAGATCTGAACACTGTCCGACGTATCTCAAACCCTCTCTCCCATGGGAGATCTGTTAACTGACGAGAGTCTCTCAGTCCCTCTCCCTCAGCAAGAGACCTGTACACCAACCAGTATCTCTCCGTCCCTTTCTCTCAGGGGAGATCTGTACACTGACCAGTGTCTCACAGTCCCTCTCTCACAGGAGGGAGATCTCTACACTGACCAGTGTCCCCCAATCAATCTGCCTCATCAGGAGATCTGTACACTGACCGGTGCCTCACAGTCCCTCTCTCACAGAATGGAGATCTGCACACAGCCTGTGTCTCTCAGTCCCTCTCTCTGACTGGAGAACTGAACGCTGACCAGTGTTTGCATTCCCACTCTCTCAGAGGGAGATCAATACACTGAACAGTGTCTCTCAGTCCCGCCCTCTCTCAGAAGAGATCTGTACACTGACTGGTGCCTCACAGTCCCTCCCACTCAGGGGAGATCTATCCACTGACCGTGCCACTCCGTTCCTCTCTCTCAGGGTCAGATCAGTACATTGACTGGTGTGTCTCCTCACACTGGTGTGTGGTACCTCTCTCTCAGAGGGAGATCAATGCACTGACTGGTATCTCACAGTCCCTCTCTCTCAGGAGAGAACTGCACACTGACTTATGTCTCTCGGTCCTTCTCTCTCAGGGAAGATATGGTTCCCCAACTGATGTCTCTCAGTCCCTCAATCTCTCTCACGGGAGATCGGTACAGTAACCGTTGCCTCTCCGTTCCACTCTCTCAGAGGGAGGTCAATACACTAACCAGTGTCACGCAGTCCCAATCCCTCAGAGGGAGATCTGTACACTCACCATTGTCCCTCAGATCCTCCCTCATGGGGGAGATCTGTACACAACCCGGTGTCTCACAGTCCCTCCTTGTCAGGGGAGATCTGTACACTGACCGACGTCTCTCAGGGGGAGATCTGTACACTGACCGGTGTCTCTCTGTCCCTTGCTCTCAGAGGGAGATCTATACACAGACCGGTGTCTCACAATCCCTCTCTCCCAGAGGGAGATCTATACACAGACCGGTGTCTCACAGTCCCTCTCTCTCAGAGGGAGATCTGTACACTGACCGGTGTCTCTCAGTCCCCCTCTCTCTGTAGAGATCTGCACATTGACCGGTGCCTCTCGATCCCTCTCTCTCAGAGGGAGATCAATACACTGACCAGTGTCTCTCAGTCCCTCTCTCTCAGAGGGAGATCAATACACTGACCAGTGTCTCTCAGTCCCTCTCTCTCAGGGGAGATCTGTACACTGACCGGTGTCCCTCTGTCCTTCTCTCTCAGGGGAGATCTGTACATTGACCGAGTCTCTCAGTCCCACTCTCTCAGGGGAGATCTATACACTGACCGTTGACTCTCCGCCCCGCTCTCTCAGCAGAGATCTGTATACTGACTGGTCTCTCTCAGTCCCTCCTTCTCAGTGGATATCTGTACACTGACTGTGCCTCTCCGTACCTCTCTCTCAGGGTCAGATCAGTACACTGACTGGTGTCTCTCAATCCTTCTTTCTCCAGGAAGATCTGAACTCTGACCGACGTATCTCAAACCCTCTCTCCCATGGGAGACCTGTTAACTGACTGGTGTCTCTCTGTCCCTCTCCCTCAGCAAGAGGCCTGTACACTTACCAGTAATTCTCCATCCCTCTCTCTCAGAGGAGATCTGTAAACTGACCAGTCTCTCTTAATCCCTCCCTCTCATGCGTGTTCTTTACACTGACTGGTGTCTCTCAGTCCTTCTGTCCCAGGAGAGATCTGTACACTGACCGGTGTCTCTCCGTCCCTTTCTATCAGGGGCGATCTCTACACTGACCGGTGTCTCTCAGTCCCTCTCTCTCAGGGGAGATCCGTACACTGAACAGTGTCTCTCAGTCCCGCTCTCTCTCAGAAGAGATCTGTACACTGACCGGTGCCTCACAGTCCCTCCACACTCAGGGGAGATCTATCCACTGACCGTGCCACTCCGTTCCCCTCTCTCAGGGTCAGATCTGTACATTGACTGGTGTGTCTCCTCACACTGGTGTGTGGTACCTCTCTCTCAGAGGGAGATCAATGCACTGACTGGTATCTCACAGTCCCTCTCTCTCAGGAGAGAACTGCATACTGACTTATGTCTCTCGATCCTTCTCTCTCAGGGAAGATGTGGTTCACCAACTGATGTCTCTCAGTCCCTCAATCTTTCTCACGGGAGATCGGTACAGTAACCGGTGCCTCTCCGTTCCACTCTCTCAGAGGGAGGTCAATACACTAACCAGTGTCACGCAGTCCCAATCCCTCAGAGGGAGATCTGTACACTCACCATTGTCCCTCAGATCCTCCCTCATGGGGGAGATCTGTACACAACCCGGTGTCTCACAGTCCCTCCTTGTCAGGGGAGATCTGTACACTGACCGATGTCTCTCAGGGGGAGATCTGTACACTGACCGGTGTTTTTCAGTCTCTCTCGCTCAGGGCAGATCTGTACCCTGACCGGTGTCTCTCAGTCCGTCTCTCTCAGGGGGAGATCTGTACACAGACCTGTGTCTCTCAGTCCCTCTCTCTGACTGGAGAACTGAACGCTGACCAGTGTTTGCATTCCCACTCTCTCAGAGGGAGATCAATACACTGAACAGTGTCCCTCAGTCCCTCTCTCTCACTGGAGAACTGAACGCTGACCAGTGTTTGCATTCCCACTCTCTCAGAGGGAGATCAATACACTGAACAGTGTCTCTCAGTCCCGCTCTCTCTCAGAAGAGATCTGTACACTGACCGGTGCCTCACAGTCCCTCCACACTCAGGGGAGATCTATCCACTGACCGTGCCACTCCGTTCCTCTCTCTCAGGGTCAGATCAGTACATTGACTGGTGTGTCTCCTCACACTGGTGTGTGGTACCTCTCTCTCAGAGGGAGATCAATGCACTGACTAGTATCTCACAGTCCCTCTCTCTCTCAGGAGAGAACTGCACACTGACTTATGTCTCTCGGTCCTTCTCTCTCAGGGAAGATATGGTTCACCAACTGATGTCTCTCAGTCCCTCAATCTCTCTCACGGGAGATCGGTACAGTAACCGGTGCCTCTCCGTTCCACACTCTCAGAGGGAGGTCAATACACTAACCAGTGTCTCGCAGTCCCAATCCCTCAGAGGGAGATCTGTACACAAACCGGTGTCTCACAGTCCCTCCTTGTCAGGGGAGATCTGTACACTGACCGGTGTTTTTCAGTCTCTCTCGCTCAGGGCAGATCTGTACCCTGACCGGTGTGTCTCAGTCCGTCTCTCTCAGGGGGAGATCTGTACACAGACCTGTGTCTCTCAGATCCTCTCTCTCAGGGAAGATCTGTACACAGACTGGTGTCTAACAGTACCTCTCTCTCAGGGGAAATCTGTACACTGACCGGTGTCTCTCAATCCCTCTCTCTCAGGGGAGATCTGTACACTGACCGGTGTCTCTCAGTCTCTCTCTCTCAGGGGAGATCTGTACACTGACCGGTGTCTCTCAGTCCCTCTCTCTCAGGGGAGATCTGTACACTGACCGGTGTCTCTCAGTCCCTCTCTCTCAGGGGAGATCTATACACTGACCGGTGTCTCTCAGACCCTCTCTCTCAGGGGAGATCTGTACACTGACCGGTGTCTCTCCGTCCCTCTCTCTCAGGGGAGATCTGTACACTGACCGGTGTCTCTCAGTCCCTCTCTCTCAGGGGAGATCTGTACACTGACCGGTGTCTCTCAGTCCCTCTCTCTCAGGGGAGATCTGTACCCAGACCGGTGTCTCACAGTCCGTCTCTCTCAGGGGGAGATCTGTACACAGAACTGTGTCTCTCAGATCCTCTCTCTCAGGGAAGATCTGTACACAGACTGGTGTCTAACAGTACCTCTCTCTCAGGGGAGATCTGTACACTGACGGGTGTCTCTCAGTCCCTTGCTCTCAGAGGGAGATCTGTACACTGACCGGTGTCCCTCTGTCCTTCTCTCTCAGGGGAGATCTGTACATTGACCGAGTCTCTCCACCCCGCTCTCTCAGGGGAGATCTGTACACTGACCGGAGTCTCTCAGTCCCTGTCTCTCAGGGGAGATCTGTACACTGACCGGTGTCTCTCTGTCCCTCTCTCTCAGGGGGAGATCTGTACACTGCTGGGGTCTCTCAGTCCCTCTCTCACAATGCAGACCTGTACGCTGACCATTGTCTCTCAGTCCCACACTCTCAGGGGAGATCTGTGCACTGCCCGGTGTCTCTCAATCCCTCTCTCTCAGGGGAGACCTGTACACTGATCGTTGTCTCTCAGATCCTCTCTATCAGGATAGATCTGTAACACCGACTGGTGTCTCTCAGTCCCTATTTCTCAGGGGATATCTGTACACTGACCGCTGTCTCTCAGTCCCTCTCTCTCTGAAGAGATCTGTAAACTTACCGGTGTCTCACAGTCCCTCACTCAGAGAAAGGAGATGTGTACACTGCTGGGGTCTCTCAGTCCCTTCTCTCTGACTGGAGACCTGTACGCTGACCGGTGTTTCTCAGTCCCACTCTCTCAGGGGAGTTCTGTACACTGACTGGTGTTTCTCACTCCCTCTCTCTCAGCAGGAGATCTGTACATTGACTGGTGTCTCTCAATCCCACTCTCTCAGCGGAGATCTGTACACTCACCAGTGTCTCTCAGTCCGTCTCTCAGGGTCAGATCAGTACACTGACCGGTATGTCTCAATTCCTCTTCTCAGCGGGAGATCTGTACAGTCACCAGTGTCTCTCAGTCCCTCTCCCTCAACAAGAGACCTGTAGATTGACCTGTATCTCTCAGTCCCACTCTCTCAAGGGGAGACCTGTTCACTGACCAATGTCTCACAGTCCCTCTCTCAGAGAAGGGAGATCTGTACACTGCTGGGTTCTCTCAGTCCCACTCTCTCACAGGAGATCTGTACATTAACCGGTGTCTCTCAGTCCCTCTCCCTCAACAAGAGACCTTTAGATTGACCTGTGTCTCTCAGTCCCTCTCTCTGAAGGGGAGACCTGTACACTGACCAAAGTCTCACAGTCCCTCTCTCAGAGAAGGGAGATCTGTACACTGCTGGGTTCTCTCAGTCCCTTTCTCTCAGGGGGAGATCTGTACACTCACCAGTGTCTCTCAGTCCCTCTCTCTCAGGGTCAGATCAGTACACTGACTGGTATGTCTCTGTTCCTCTCTCTCAGTGAGAGATCTGTACACTGATTGGTGTCTCTCAGTCCCTCTCTCTGATGGGAGATCTGTACACTGACCGGTGTCTCTCAGTCCCTCTGTCTCGGGGGGAGATCTGTACACTGACCGGTGTCTCTCCGTACCTCTCTCTCAGAGGGAGATCATACACTCACCAGTGTCTCTCAGATCCTCTCTCTCAGCAGAGATCTGTGCACTGACTGTTGTCTCTCAGTCCCTCTCTCTCTCAGGGCAGATTTGTACACTGACCGGTGTCTCTCATTCACTCTCTCTCAGGGGAGATCTGTACACTGACCGGTGTCTCTCTGTACCTCTCTCTCAGAGGGAGATCATACACTCACCAGTGTCTCTCAGATCCTCTCTCTCAGCAGTGATCTGTACACTGACTGGTGTCTCTGTCCCTCTCTCTCAGTGGAGATCTGTACCCTGACCACTGTCTCTCAGTCCCTCTCCCTCAGCAAGAGACCTGTAGATTGACCTGTGTCTCTCAGTCCCTCTCTCTCAAGGGGAGACCTGTACACTGACCGGTGACTGTCAGTCTCTCTCTCTCTCAGGGGAGACCTGTTCACTGACCAATGTCTCACAGTCCCTCTCTCAGAGAAGGGAGATCTGTACACTGCTGGGTTCTCTCAGTCCCTTTCTCTCAGGGGAGATCTGTACACTCACCAGTGTCTCTCAGTTCTTCACTCTCAGGGTCAGATCAGTACACTGACTGGTATGTCTCTATTCCTCTCTCTCAGTCAGAGATCTGTACACTGATTGGTGTCTTTCAACCCTCTCTCTGACAGGAGATCTGTACACTGACAGATGTCTCTCAGTCCCTGTCCCTCAGCAAGAGACCTGTACATTGACCTGTATCTGTCAGTCCCTCTCTCTCAGGGGAGTTCTGTACACTGACCGGTGTCTCACAGTCCCTCTCTCAGAGAAGGGAGATCTGTACACTGACCGGTGTCTCTCATTTGCTCTCTCTCAGGGGAGATCTGTAAACTGACTGGTGTCTCTCAGTCCCTCTCTCTCAGTGGACATCTGTACACTGACTGGTGTCTCTCAGTCCCGCTATCTCTCAGTGGAGATCTGTACCCTGACCGCTGTCTCTCAGTCCCTCTCCCTCAGCAAGAGACCTGTGCACTGACCGGTGTCTCTCAGCCCCTTTCTCAGAGGGAGAATTGTATACTGGCCGGTGTCTCTCAGTCCTTCTCTCTCAGGGACAAGTCAGTACACTGTCCAGTGTCTCTCCGTCCCTTTCTCTCAGGGACAGATCAGTACAATGTCCACTTGCTTATTTGTCTCTGTAAAGTTGTTGTACCATAGCTGCCTTTGTTGTCCTCACCCTTTCTGTTGGGGTTTAACTCTGTGGTGTACTGACAGCTCTGTGGTTGTCCCCATCTGTTTACCCATCCTCACTTCTCTTTTCACGGGTTGGGTCTTAACACCAAGGCTCCGCATCGGAGATGCATTCTCACTAGCAATCATATCTCCCTGGTGTGGAGATAGTTCTGGGTGTGTCCCAATGTCACTGAACTTGTTACTTGTCACACTGGGTGAGTGACATTGGGTCCCACGGACAACTGGGCTTACTGACTTACCCCCCATTACACCTCTGGTGTTTCGGGCAGTAATGAAGGTCTCCATCTCTGGCAGTGTTCAGGGCTTCCTTCATCGTGTCAGTAGCTTGCACTCAGTTAAAATTACTGTCAGTTGTGTAAGTCCTGGGTGGAGACTCAGGAATACCATCGCACTCAGGTGTAGAAGATTCTTCATTGCTGTTTCGGTAACAATTTTGTTTTACCAGTCAGGGTTGTTAGCCCTGAGCTGAACCCCCGAACCTGGAGGAAACTGGAGGTCTGACCTCTACCCTTTGACCTGTTTGGCATGGGTGACCCTACCAGGAGCCAAAGCATGAAGGCCTGACTCCAGCCAACACGGCTCTCTGGTTCATTCAAGCATGCAGGACTCCAAACCCTACAACATGGTTGTGGTCCGCTTGAAGGGGCAACTGGGCTTGGGGAACCTTTTCCCATCAACATCATGTTATATAGTACTGAAACAGACCAACATGTCTTTGTTAACCAACTTCATCCCATTCCCCCTCATTTGGCCCATGTCCATCTAAAGCTTTTGGATCCTTGTCCCTGTCCAAATATCCTTATTTGTTATAATTGTACCACCTCGACCACTTCCTTTGCAGCTCATTCCACCACCCTCTGCATGAAAAATTGACCTTCGTATCCCCTTTCAACTGTTCCGCTCTCACCTGACAGTAGTGTAGTTGTTACAACAACACGTTACACCTCCTGTGACCCGGGTTCAATTCCCACTGCTGCCTGTAAGGAGTTTGTACCTTCTCCCCATCACCACGTGGGTTTCCTCCCACAGTCTAAAGAAGTACCAGTTGGTAGGTTCATTGTCCCCGTTTAGGCTAGGATTCAGATTGGGGGATTGCTGGGTGGTTTGGCTCAAAGGGCCAGAAGGGCCTATTTTGTGCTGTAGCTCAATCAATAAATAGAACCAATGGTGTCTAGTTTGAAACTCCACACCCCTGGGAACAATACCATGACTATCTATCCTAACCGTTCCCCTTGTGATTTTAGAAGGTCACTCCTCAGCCTCTTTTGCTCCAGGGAACACAGTCTCAGCCTGAACAGTCCCTCCTTTTGACTCAAGCCCTCCAGTCTTAACAACATCCCGGTGAATCTTTCCTGCACTCTCCTCTGCTTAATTACACCTTTCCTATAGCTGGGTAACCAGAACTGAGCACAATACTCAAAGTGCAGCCTCACCAATGACTTGTGGGTAACATTCCCTATGAGGTGTGGGCACACACACATCTTTTGCTACTAGCGCTCAAAGGAATTTAAACTGCACACAAAAGTTTGTCCCACCACCTCGTTGGCTTGTTAAGTACATTTCACGATCGTACAGAATTACATTTCCTTTTCTGGTTTCTGGTACTGACAGTGTTGATGACATAGAGTCTGCGATGATTTCTCTGCAGATTTTAGAACTGGCTTATTTGTACTGTTTTTATTGAAGAAATTATTGATTCACTATGTCAAATTCCAAAGAAACAAAAGGTGTAAAATGGAAAAGAACTGCTAATTCATTTAAAACGGAAAGGTTTGTTATCCTCAGAATAGTTTCAGGTTAGCTTCCGCTTAAAAACTCAGTGTGTACGTGCTGTTGTCACTGGGCAAAGAATGGCACAGCACAAAATTTTTGCACACACTAGGCATTACAAATTCAAGGGAACATCGCCTGTGGGGCTGTGACATGATATTCCACACTGAGAGAGAGAGAGAGAGATAGAGAGAGAGAGGTCACCCCTGCCACACAACATTTCTTGTGTTTGCAACCTTACTCACCAACCCATCTACTTTTGTCTCCATGTCATTTATATATAATACAAACAAAAGAGGTTCCAACACCGATCCCTGTGGAACACCATCAGTCACAGACCTACAGCCAGAATGAACACCTTTCATAAGACCATAAGATATAGGAGCAGAATGATGCTATTTTGTTCATCGACTCTGCTCCACAATTCCATCGTGGCTGATCCAATTTTCCACTCAGCCCCAATCTCCTGCCATCCCACCCCGTGCCTCTTCATCCCCAGACCAATCAAGAATCTATCAACCTCTGCCTTAAATATACATACAGACTTGATCTCCACGTCTGCCTGTGGCAAAGAATTCTACAGATTCACCACTCTCTGGCTGAAGAAGTTCCTCCTCATCTCTGCTCTATTCTGAGATTGTGGTCTTAAAATTTCCCACATCCACTTTATGATGGCCTTTCACCATTCAATGGGTTTCAATGAGGTCACCCCCCCATTCTTCTGAATTCTAGTGAATACAGGCCCAGAACCATCAAATG
This sequence comes from Hypanus sabinus, assembly GCF_030144855.1. Lineage (NCBI taxonomy): Eukaryota > Metazoa > Chordata > Chondrichthyes > Myliobatiformes > Dasyatidae > Hypanus > Hypanus sabinus. The sequence goes on along the minus strand of NC_082734.1, from coordinate 3,451,498 downwards.
CTCTTCAACTGATAAGCCATTCAATCCTGGAATCATTTTTGTGAGTCTCATTTGAACCCTCTCCAGTTTCAGCACATCCTGAGACAACGGGTCAAAAACTGCTCACAATATTCCAAGTGAGGCCTCACCAGTGCTTTATAAAGTTTCACAATACACCCTTGCTTTTATATTCTAGTACTCTTCAAATGAATACTAACATTACACTTACCTTCCTCAACACAGGCTCAACCTGCAAATTAACCTTTAGGGACTCCCAAACCCTTTGCACCCTAGATGTGTGTATTGTCAACCCTTTCACTTTTTCAACCAAATGCATGACCGTATATTTCCTGACACTGTATTCCATCTTCCGTTTCTTTGTCCATTCTCCTAATCGCTCTGTCCTTCAGTAGCCACTATACTTCCTCAAAACTACCTGCCACTCCATCTATCTTCATATTGTCTGCAACTTTTGCAACAAAGCCATCAATTCCATTATTTAAATCATTGACATATAACAGAAAAAAATTTGGTCCCAACACACCCTTATGGAGCACCTCTAGTCTCTGGCAGCCAACCATAAAAGGATTCCTTTATTCCCACTCTTTGCCTCCTGTTAATCAGCCACAGTTTTACCCATGCTAGAATCTTTCCAGTAATACCATGTAGTACATTATTAAACAACCTCATGTGTGACACCTTGTCAAAGGTCTTCTGAAAATCCAAGTATATGACACCAGCTGATTCCCCTTTCTCTATCCTGCATGTTATTTCTTCAAAGAATTCCACGAGATTTGCCATTCAAGATTTTCCCTTGAGGAAACCATGCTGTCTGCCGCCTATTTTGTCACGTGCCTCCAAGTACCCTGAGACCCCATCCTTAATAATCAACTCCAACATCTTCCTCCTCCTGGAATCCAGCACCAACCTGACTTTCCCAATCGACCTGCATATTGAAATCCCCCATGACAATCATAACTTTGCCCTTTTGGCACGCATTTTCAGTCACCCAGTCTAATTTGTAGGCCACGTCCATACTACTGTTTGGGGGCCTGTATACAATTCCCACGAGGGTCTTTTTATCCTTGTGGTTCTTTAGATCTATCCACAATGATTTAATACCTTCCGACCCTATGTCTCAATGATTTGATATCATTTTTCACCAACAGAGCAATGCCACCCTCTCTGCCTTCCTGCCTGTTCTTTCAATACAATGAGTGTCTTTGGACATTGAACTCCCAGCTGTAATCTTTTCAGCCATGATTCAGTGATGCCTACAACATCATACCTGCCAATCTGTAATTGTGCTGCAAGTTCATCTACCTTATTCCATATACTGTGCAATTCAGATATAACACCTTTAGTCCTCTGTTCATCCTGTTTGATTTTGACTGCCTTTTATACTGCAACTCATCTTGTTGACTGCAATTTAGCCCCATTAACAGCCTCTCCTCACTACACATTGCCTCTGTTTGTAAACCAGCTACCTCATCTTCAGCACATTATCTGCCTTTCCTACGGTACTTTTTTACATTGAAAAATAGGCAGCTCAGGATACTAGTTGCAACCTTTTGATTCCTAACTTTGTCTGAGGTCTTGCCAACATCTGCCTCCACAACCTCTCCACTCCGGCAGTCTGGTTCCCATTCCCCTGCAACTCTAGTTCAAACTCTACAATGCAGCATTAGCAAATCTTCTCACTAGGATATTAGTCCTCCTCCAGTTCAGGTGCAAACTGTCCCTATGTACAGGTCCCACCTTCCTTGGAAGACTGCCCAATGATCCAAAAATCTTATGCACTCTCTCCTACAACAGCTCCTTAGCCATGTATTAAATTGTATAATCTTCCTAGTTCTGGCCTCATTACACGTGTTATGAGTAGCAATCCTGAGATCACAACCCTGGAGGTCCTGTCTTTTAATTTAACTCCATGAGTGTCTATGCAGAACCTCGTCCTACTCATCTCATTGGTACCTACATGAAGCACATCTTCTGGCTGTTCACCCTCCTATTTAAGAATGCTGAGGACTGGATCAGAGATATCCCAGACCCAGGCACCTGAGAGGCAACATACCATCCAGGAATCTCATTCTTGCCCACGGAACCTCCTGTCCATTCCAGTCAAGTCACTTTTTATTGTCATTTCAACCATAACTGCTCCTACAGTACACAGTAAAAACGAGGCAACATTTTTCAGGACCATGGTGCTGCATGAAACAGTACAATAACTGCACTGAGCTACGTAAAAACAACACAGAAAAACCTACCCAGGACTGCATAAAGTGCACAAAACAGTGCAGGCATTACAATAAATAATAAACAAGATAACAGGCACAGTAGAGGGCAGTAAGTTGGTGTCAGTCCAGGCTCTGGGTATTGAGGAGTCTGATAGCTTGCAGCAAGAAACTGTTACATAGTCTGGTCGTGAGAGCCCGAATGCTTCAGTGCCTTTTCCCAGATGTCAGGAGGGAGAAGAGTTTGTATGAGGGGTGCGTGAGGTCTTTCATAATGCTGTTTGCTTTGTGGATGCAGTGTGTACTGTAAATGTCCGTAATGGCAAGAAGAGAGACCTTTTCAGCTGACCTCACTATCCGTTGCAGGGTTCTGCGATCCAACATGGTGCAATTTCTGAACCAGGCAGTGATTTGGATGCTCTTAATACAACCCATGTAGAATGTGATGAGGATGGGGGGGTGGTGGGAGATGGACTTTTCTCGGCCTTCGTAGAGAGTAGAGATCCTGCTGGGCTTTCTTGGCTATGGAGCTGGTGTTGAGGGACCAGGTGAGATTCTCCGCCGGGTGAACACTCTTAACGATCTCTACTGAGGAGCTGTCGATGTTCAGTGGAGAGTGGTCACTCCATGCCCTCCTGAAGTCAACAACCATCTCCTTTGTCTTGTTCACATTCAGAGACAGGTTGTTGGCTCTGCACCAGTCTGCTAGCCACTGCACCTCCTCTCTGTATGCTGACTCGTCGTTCTTGCTGATGAGACCCACCACAGTCGTGTCATCGGCGAACTTGATGATGTGGTTCGAGCAGTGCATTGCAGCACAGTCGTGGGTCCGCAGAGTGAACAGCAGTGGACTGAGCACACAGCCCTGGGGGGGCCCCATGCTCAGTGTGATGGTGTTGGAGATGCTGCTCCCGATCGGACTGACTGAGATCTCCCAGTCAGGAAGTCTAATATCCAGTTACAGAGGGAGGTGTTCAGGCCCAGTAGGCTCAGCTTTCCAATCAGTTTCTGAGGAATGATTGTGTTGAATGCTGAACTGAAGTCTATGAACAGCATTTGAACTTATGTGTCTTTTTGTCCAGGTGGAGGGTGGTGGCAATGGCGTTATCTGTTGAACGGTTGGGTCGGTATGCAAACTGCAGGGGGTCCAGTGAGGGGGGCAGCAGGGTCGATGTGCCTCATGATGAGCCTCAGAAGTGTATTACCTGTTTCTGAGGAAGATGCCCACAGGGGCACTCTGCACTGGCTCCTTAACCCCTTTACTCTTCATGTCTGTCACCCAGTTTCCTGTGTCCTGCACCTTGGGTGGAGCTACCTACCTATCTCCCCTTGCCTCCCAAATGATCCAGAGTTCATCCAGTTCCAGATCCAACTCCTTAACGCAGATTGCTGAAAGCTTCAGCTCTTCTCACAGTTGTAGTCATCAGCGACACTGAAGGTCTCCCTCCCTTCTCACCTCCTGCGAGAAGAGCATTCAGCTATCCTGCCTGGCATCTGTACTGTCCTAGCTCAGCAGATATAAAGATTGCTATCCTTTACCTTCTAGGGGCAAGCTAATCCTGAAAACAAATAACCAAGTCACAGTAGATACCTCAAAGTTCAATTTATTATTAGAGTACATATGTGTCACCATAGACAACCTTGAGATTCATTCTCCTTACTGGAATACTCAATAAATTCAGAGAATACCTACATCTTAATCTTCTGGATCTGACTATCACGAGGGACTTTGGCAAATGCCTTACTGAAATCTATTTTGACAACTTCCGCTGTCAACGATCACCATCGCAATCACCTCAAAGGTCACAGTCAACTGACCTATATTTATGACTTTCTCCCAACCTACTGCCCAGCCCTCACTCTCACTGACATCCAGGGATTTTCACTCCACTGACTGGTCTCACGCCTCATTTCCCTGCAGTTGATGTTTTGATCTTGCTGTGCACTGACGTGTGGGTGGCCGGCACAGTCTGTTTATGTTCTCCTGCTCAACTCTCTTTGCAAACGCTGGGGCTCATGATTCATCGAACTGTGTTCAGACTCTCACCAGCAATCTCACCCCCAGTGTGGAATCTGTCCATGATTTGTCCAGACGTTGATGAACTTACTGTCTACCCCTCTGAGTGACTGACATTGACTTGGGGGCCCCAGGGTAACAGGGCAGATCAGGCAGGTCCTGTCCTGGTTGGAGAAGCTCAAGCCTACCTTGTTAGGCCTCGGCCTACTCTTTCCTTTTCAACAGGATGTCTACATTTTTTCCTGGCCAAGCTCAGCTGGTTTAGTGGCCACGGTCCCCCAGAATGGTGTGAGTCAGGGTGTGAGATTCTCAGTGAGAGAGTGTCAAGGCTGGTTTTTAATGTGATAATTCTCTGGCCCCAGGTTTTTGTGTCTCACGTAACTGTTTATGTCAACTGTTTCTGGAGTTGAGACACGTTGGAGGGTAGAGTCAGTGAGGTTTCTTAGATCATAAAACCATAAGATATAAGAGTGGAATTAGGCCATTTACCCTATCAAATCTCTGTCATCATTTCATCATGGCTAATCCAGTTTTCCTCTCAGCCCCAATCTCTTGCCTTCTGCCTGTATCCCTTCATGCCCCGACCAAGAATCAAGAATCCCTCAACCTCTGCATTAAATATACATAAAGACTTGGCCTCCACAGCTGCCCTGGCAAAGAATTCCACAGATTCACCACTCTCTGGCGAAAGAAATTCCTCGTCATCTCCATTCTAAAAGGACATCCCTCTATTCTGAGTATGTGTCCTCTGGTATTAGACTCTCCCACAATAGGAAATGTCCTCTCCACATCCACTCTATCAAGCCCTTCCACCATTCTATAAGTCTCAATAAGGTCAGCCCTCATTCTTCTGAATTCCAGTGAATACAGGCCCAGAGCCATCAGACACTCTTCATATTACAAGCCATTCAATCCTGGAATCATATTTGTGAACCTCTAGAAAAGGCTCCCTTTATTCCTTTGTCTCCTGCCAATCAGCCAGAATCTTTCCTCTAATCCCATGGGCTCAAATCTTGTTAAACAGCCTCATGTATTGTACGTTGTCAAAGGCCTCCTGAAAATCCAAGTGCACAAACCTGTCAGGCAAGACTTTCTCTTGAATCCCATGCTGACTATGGCCTATTTCCTGAGACCCTGAGACCCCATCATTAATAATTGACTCTAACTTTTTCCCACTGAGGTCAGACTAACTTGCCTAAAGTTCCCTTTCTTCTGCTTCTCTCCCGTCTCGAAGAGTGGAGTGACAATTTTCCAATCTTCCAGAACCATTCCCAGAATCTAGTAAATATTGAAAGATCATCACTAATGCCTCCATGATCTTCAGCCACCTCTTTCAGAACCCTGGGTGTACATCATCTGGTCCAGGTGACTTGTCTACCTTCAGACCTTTCAGTTTCCCAAGAACCTTCGCTCTAGTTATGGTAACTTCACACACTTCAAGACCCTGACACCCGGAACTTCCACCATACTGCCATTGTTTCCAACAGTGAAGCCTGATGCAAAATTCTTATTCAATTCATCCGCATTTCAATGTCCCCCATAACTACATCTCCAGCGTTGTTTTCCGGTGGTCCAATATCCACTCTCACCTCTCTTTTACACTTTATGTATCTGAAGAAACTTTTAGTATCTTCTTTAATATTATTGGCTGGCTTACTTTCATATTCCATCTTTATCTTCTTAATGTCCTTTTTAGTTCCCAGTCCTCTAACTTCCCATTAATTTTTGTTCTATTATGTGCCCTCTCTTTGGCTTTTATGTTGGCTTTGACTTCCCTTGTTATCAGGTAGAGATATAGCATTCAAATCTCAAGCATTCTCCAGACTGACCGATGACGGGGCTGGACGGAGACACCTCATACCCCTCTCACAATCCAGACAGATACCAGTCTTGGGCCTGGATATGTTAGGCAATCGTTCCCTTATCCCTTCCCTCCCCTCCTTCTCCATCTACCTCACTCCACTCCTCAACTTACCAACACCCTCCCATCCCTCTCTTGTGCTGTCCCATGATCTCAACCCCTCTTTCCTTAACATCCAGACACTCCTCCATCTCGTCGTTCATTCTCATTCTCTCCCTCTCTTTCTCCCTCTCTCTCTCTCTCTCTCTCTCTCTCTCTATATATATATATATATATATATATATACACACACACACATATATATAGATACACACACACACATATATATATATATAGATAGATAGATAGATATAAAGTGGCATGAAAAAGTTTGAGCACCCCCTGGTCAAAATTTCTGTTACTGTGAATAGTTAAGTGAGTAGAAGATGAACTGATCTCCAAAAGTCATAAAGTTAAAGATGAAACATTCTTTTCAAAATTTTAAGCAAGATGAGTGTATTATTTTTGTTATGTACAATTTTAGAGTGAAAAAATGAAAGGAAAGGATCAAAAGTTTGGGTACCCAAAGAGATTTGAGCTCTCAGATAACTTTTACCAAGGTCTCAGACCTTATTAGGCTTGTTAGGGCTATGGCTTGTTCACAATTATCATTAGGAAAGGCCAGGTGATGCAAATTTCAACGCTTTATAAATACTCTGACTCCACAAGTATTGTCCCAACAGTCAGCAGCCATGGACTCTTCTAAGCAGCTGCCTAGCACTCTGAAAATTGAAATAAATGATGCCCACGAAGCAGGAGAAGGCTATAAGAAGATAGCAAAGCATTTTCAGGTAGCCGTTTCCTCAGTTCATAATGTAATTAAGAAATGACCGTTCACAGGAATGGTGGAGGTCAAGTTGAGGTCTGGAAGACTAAGAAAACTTTCCAAGAGAACTGCTTGTAGGATTGCTAGAAAGGCAAATCAAAGCCCCTGTTTGACTGCAGAAGACCTTCAGGAAGATTTAGCAGACTCTGGAGTGGTGGTGCTCTGTTCTACTGTGCAGCAACACCTGCACAAATATGACCTTCATGGAAGAGTCATCAGAAGAAAACCTTTCCTGCATTCTCACCACAAAATTCAGTGTCAGAAGTTTGCAAAGGAACATCTAAACAAGCCTGATCCATTTTGGAAACAAGTCCTATGGACCGATGAAGTTAAAATAGAACTTTTTGGCCGCAATGGGCAAAGGTATGTTTGGAGAAAAAAGGATGCAGAATTTCATGAAAAGAACACCTCTCCAACTGTTAAGCATGAGGGTGGATCGATCAGGCTTTGTGCTTGTGTTGCAGCCAGTGGCACAGGGAACATTTCACTGGTAGAGGGAAGAATGAATTCAATTAAATACCAGCAAATTCTGGAAGCAAACACCACACCATCTGTAAAAAAGCTGATGATGAAAAGAGGATGGCTTCTACAACAGGATAACAATCCTAAATACACATCAAAATCCACAATGGACTAACTCAAGAGGCACAAGCTGAAGGTTTTGCCATGGTCCTCACAGTCACCCCAACCTAAACATCATCGAAAATCTGTGGATAGACCTCAAAAGAGCAGTGCATGTGTTACATACTCGTGACACATGACAGTGGAGCCCTTGTCATGTGACTGGGGTTGAAGCTGTACTGGACTTGAGGTGATGGTCTTCTGATGGTGGAATGACATCATTTTCCCGCCAGTAGAGATCATGTGATGGGTTTTTTTACAGGTTATAAAAGGTAGACCCCACCCTGTGAGGAGGGGCAGTTCGTGGTTGGATTTGCCAAGTTGACTTCATGCCACTGCGTGTTTGAAGTGATGACGCAGTTTAGTTGAAGGATGAAGTTTTTATTTAATGCCTAAAGTTTAAAAGGTTAATGCCAACAGGTTCTTTATGATTCTGTTAGTTTGAGAATTAAAGGAGAGTGAAGATTCAAGGTTGGAAGTTAAAGATCGAGGAGAATCGCTTTCTACGGTGAAACGGGGGTGACCTTTGTTTGATCCTTATTTGGAAGGATTTCGTTGACTATCTTCGTGTTAATCCCTAGGTTTACCTAGAAAGGATTGAAGGTAGTGGAGAAGGAAAGGTCAGTGCCTTTAAGCCGTTCTGTTTCGTAAATTCTTCGTGGGAATTTCGACGTCGGGAATCGAAGCAAGCGACGTGAAAGAGAACTTAAATCGTCCTGTAAAGTCTCTCCTTTTAAATGGACTGTGAGCATATTGAACTTTTGGCAATATCACTTTAAGAACTGTTTTGGAATATCACTTTAAGAACTGTTTTGGAATATCACTTCAAAGAACTGTTTTGGGAGTATCACTTTACGAACGGTTTGAACAGCCGCTCAGCAGCTGTTTCCGGTTACGGTAGTGTTTGTTTACTTTTGGGGGGTTTGTTTTCTGTGTTTAATAAACGTGTTGTTTGTTATAAGAAACCCTTGCCGAACTCATATTTATTGTTGCCTGAATACGTAACATTAAATATGGGGGCTGCGTCGGGATTGAATTTTTTGAGTTTACATGCTTGCTAACTTTTAAATCGGTGTTTTGGAAACGGGGATTACTCGGTTCTTTTGTTTGGCTTGTTGTGGTATTCGGCAGCAATGAATATTGATGAGTTTCTGGCTTCGCCAGCTGCAGAGGTGTTGGCGAAGGCGAAAAAAACTGAGGTGTTTGAGATAGCTAGTAGATTGCGACTTAAAGGTATTTTGCAGACTACTACTAAGGCTGTAATACAGAGGAAAATCGCGTCACACTATGTGGATTCGGGTGTTTTTGATGAATCGATTTTAGAGTCGTTTCAAATAAGTAAACTAGAGATGCAGTTGCAAATCGAACAAATGAAATTGGAACAAAGTAAAGCTGATTTGGAGAGGTGTAAATTGGAGATAGAACAAAAGAAGAGAGAATTTGCATATGTAATGGAGGAATTAAAGTTTGGAAATCAGTCTTCTGGTTCTAAAAAAACGTTTGTTGCTAGTCAAGAAATTAAATTGGTCCCTCCATTTAGTGAAACAGAAGTGGAAAGGTATTTTCAACATTTTGAAACTATTGCTCGGATGTCAGAGTGGCCGAAAGATAAATGGTCAGTGTTGTTACAGAGTGTAATTAAAGGCAAAGCACAACAAGTTTACACAGCTTTAACAGCTGCACAAGCTCTTGATTATGATATTGTAAAGAGTCATATTTTAAACGCATATGAGTTAGTCCCAGAAGCATATAGGGAAAGATTCAGAAGTTTGAAAAAGTCTGTGGAAAAAACTTATGTGGAATTTGCCTATGATAAAGCTATGTGTTTTGAGAGATGGGTTTCTTCTAAAAATGTAAATGGGGACTATGATACATTGAGAGAGCTGATTTTAATGGAGGAATTTAAAAGAAGCATTCCTGTTGAAGTAAGGACCTACTTAAATGAGAAGGATGCTGATAAATTGCAGGACTGTGCTAGATTAGCTGATGAGTATGTTTTGATCCATAAGAACAAATTTCCTCAAGGCAGAATTTTTAAGAGGAAAAATAACACGGAGACTCCAGATAAATTTGAAATTAAATCGGAGGTTAATGAGAAAGTTGATGAGAAAGGAAAGCCTGTGAAGGAAAGACAGTTTGGTCTTACTTGTAACTATTGTAAGAAGCCTGGCCATGTAATAGCTAACTGTTTCAAATTGAAAAAGAAAGAGAAGGAAGCAGTTCCAGATGCTTGTGTGCAACATACTGAAGCACATGTAAAGTTACAGGGTTTGATAAAAACAAATGAGGCTTTGTTAGAGTCTGACCAAGTTAGAAAGGGATATGATCATTTTGTAACTGAAGGGTTTGTATCCTTGAAGGAAGGATCTACTCTGGTGCCAATAAAAATCCTTAGGGATACTGGTGCTTCTCAGTCATTGATGTTAGACAGTGTGTTGAAGTTTAATGAAGAGTCTGATACTGGTGAGGTAAATTACATAAGAGGTGTTGGAAGTGATTTTATGCCTGTACATTTACATAAAGTAAATTTAAAGTCGGGGTTAGTTACTGGATTTGTTAAAGTAGGATTACAGCATAGCTTACCTGGGAATGGTATTTCTTTATTGTTAGGTAATGACTTGGCAGGTGGACCAGTTTTTCCTGAAGTAAATTTCACAATGGAGTCAGAGGAACCAGAGTTGAATTCTAACACAGATTCTTCCTGTGTTGTGACTAGAGCTATGGCTAAAAAGATTGATGCGCAGAATGAGGTTGTTATTCAGGACTGTTCAACTCAGGATTCGAGTTTTGAGGATGTGTCAGAGACTTTCTTATCTTCGTTGTTTGAACAAGATTCTGGGAGTAAGTCTGACTATAAAGATTTATCTTTGTCTAGGAAGGAGATGATTGCAGAGCAGAATAGAGACTCTGAGATTATAAAATTAAAAGAGCAGGTTTTACTAGATAGTGAAATTGATAAGGTGCCAGTAGGATATTACTTGGAAAAAGGAGTGTTGATGAGGAAGTGGAGATCGCCTACAATTCCTGCAAGTGAGGATTGGAATGTTGTTTACCAGGTAGTTGTTCCAAAAGCTTATCGAAATGAGATTTTGACTTTAGCTCATAGTGTGCCTTTAGGTGGACATCAAGGGGTAAGGAAAACTGTGGACAAGATTTTAAAACATTTTTACTGGCCTGGTCTAAGAAAAGATGTGGCGATGTTTTGTAAAACGTGCCATACTTGTCAAATTGCGGGTAAACCAAATCAGGTTACACCAGTAGCTCCATTACAACCTATCCCAGCATTTGGTGAACCATTTTCTAAAGTTATTGTAGATTGTGTTGGTCCATTACCAAAGACAAAAACTGGTTATCAGTATTTGTTGACTATCATGTGTACTTCTTCTAGGTTTCCAGAGGCAGTACCACTTAGGAATATAAAAGCTAAGACTGTGACAAAGGCCCTTATAAATTTTTTTACTTATTTTGGATTACCTAAGGAGATACAAACTGATCAAGGCAGTAATTTTATGTCTGGATTGTTTCAACAGATTGTTTATAAATTGGGAGCTAAGCAAATCACTTCGTCTGCATACCATCCAGAATCGCAGGGTGCCTTGGAGAGGTTTCATTCTACCCTCAAGAATATGATTAGGACATTTTGTGTGGAAAATGAAAGTGACTGGAATGAGGGTATAAACTTACTTTTATTTGCAGTAAGGGAATCGGTACAGGAATCTTTAGGTTTTAGTCCATTTGAACTTGTGTTTGGGCATAGAGTTAGAGGACCTTTAGCTTTGTTGAAAGAACAGTGGATTAATAAGGAAGTACATACTAATTTGTTGGACTATGTGTTGAAATTTAAGGACAGGTTACATAAAGCTTGTAGCTTAGCTAAGGAAAATTTAAAGTTGGCTCAGGAGAAAATGAAGACTTGGTATGATAAAGACGCTAGGATGAGGATGTTTAAGCCTGGAGATAAGGTGTTGGTTCTTTTCCCAGTGCAGACAAATCCTTTACAAGCTAGATTTCATGGTCCTTATGAAATTGTGTCTAAAATTAATGATGTGGATTACGTGGTAAAAACTCCAGATCGTAGAAGGTCAACACAACTTTGCCATATAAATATGTTGAAACCATATTTTGAGAAACAATCTGATACTGTGACTGTTGTGGTTAGTGAGAATGAGTTTGATTTAACTAGGAACGTGATAGATGATTCATCTGACTTTCATTCTAAATCCAACATTGTTTCTGTTAGGTTACCAAATTCAACCATTCTGGAAAATATTGATAAAAAATTAGTACATTTACAGTTAGAGCAGAGACAATAGAGAAAGAATTGTTATCTCTTGTTTTAGCTTTGGAATATTTTGAGGTATATGTTAGTACAACTCAGAAACCACTTATTGTTTACACTGATCATAATCCGTTAGTTTTTCTGAGTAAGATGAAAAACAAAAACAGAAGGTTATTAAATTGGAGTTTGATGTTACAAGAGTACAATATTGTGATAACTCATATTAAAGGTAAAGATAATGTGGTTGCTGATTGTCTATCTCGATGTTGAACGTACACTGTAATTTTTTTATGGAGTGGTTTTTTTTTTCAATTGTAACACTCCTACTGTATTGTGACTTATAAGCTGTTATATGATGGTGTTGTGGATTGTATATGTTATAAAATTTATACCTTTGTTTTTCTTGTAAGCAATTGTTAAAAATTTTTGTTCTTGTCAGACCAAAAATGTTTTTTTGGAGGGAGGTGTTACATACTCGTGACACATGACAGTGGAGCCCTTGTCATGTGACTGGGGTTGAAGCTGTACTGGACTTGAGGTGATGGTCTTCTGATGGTGGAATGACATCATTTTCCCGCCAGTAGAGATCATGTGATGGGTTTTTTTACAGGTTATAAAAGGTAGACCCCACCCTGTGAGGAGGGGCAGTTCGTGGTTGGATTTGCCAAGTTGACTTCATGCCACTGCGTGTTTGAAGTGATGACGCAGTTTAGTTGAAGGATGAAGTTTTTATTTAATGCCTAAAGTTTAAAAGGTTAATGCCAACAGGTTCTTTATGATTCTGTTAGTTTGAGAATTAAAGGAGAGTGAAGATTCAAGGTTGGAAGTTAAAGATCGAGGAGAATCGCTTTCTACGGTGAAACGGGGGTGACCTTTGTTTGATCCTTATTTGGAAGGATTTCGTTGACTATCTTCGTGTTAATCCCTAGGTTTACCTAGAAAGGATTGAAGGTAGTGGAGAAGGAAAGGTCAGTGCCTTTAAGCCGTTCTGTTTCGTAAATTCTTCGTGGGAATTTCGACGTCGGGAATCGAAGCAAGCGACGTGAAAGAGAACTTAAATCGTCCTGTAAAGTCTCTCCTTTTAAATGGACTGTGAGCATATTGAACTTTTGGCAATATCACTTTAAGAACTGTTTTGGAATATCACTTTAAGAACTGTTTTGGAATATCACTTCAAAGAACTGTTTTGGGAGTATCACTTTACGAACGGTTTGAACAGCCGCTCAGCAGCTGTTTCCGGTTACGGTAGTGTTTGTTTACTTTTGGGGGGTTTGTTTTCTGTGTTTAATAAACGTGTTGTTTGTTATAAGAAACCCTTGCCGAACTCATATATTTATTGTTGCCTGAATACGTAACACATGCAAGACAGCCCAAGAATCTCAGAGAACTAAAAGCCTTTTGCAAGGAAAAATGGGCGAAAATCCCCCAAACAAGAATTGAAAGACTCTTAACTGGCTACAAGAACCATTTACAAGCTGTGATACTGGCAAAGGGAGTGTTACTAAATACTGACAATGCAGTGTGCCCAAATTTTTGCTTCGGGCACTTTTCCTTTTTTGTTATTTTGAAACAGTGAACAATGGAAATAAAAAAATAATCTTGATTAAAATATTAAAGAAATGTGTCGTCTTTAACTTTATGTCTTTTGGAAATCAGGTCATTTTTTACTTGCTTAGCTATTCACGGTAACACAAATTTTGTCCAGGGTTGCCCAAACTTTTGCATGCCACTGTATATGCCTCCTTTTCTCATCTCCCTGTCTCCCCTTACTTCCATCCCTTTCTCTCCTTTTCTCTCTCTCTGCCTCTCTATCTCTCGCCTTTCTCTCTGGCTCTCTTCAACTCTCCCCCTCCCTCTCTCCTCCTCCCTCCATCCCTTCCTCTCTCTTCCTATCTCTCTGCCTCTGTCTCTCTCCTTTCCTTCTGGCTCTCCTCATCTCCTTTCCTCCTGGCTCTCCTCATCTCCTTTCCTCCCTTTCTTCCCTTCCCCGTCTCTCTATCTCTCTTCATCTCTTTCTCCATTTCTTCCATCCATTTTATAAAATGGTTGCTTGAAACCAACAACTCTTAGATCCAAAACCTCATCTTCCCCATGTTCCCACATTTCCTTCCCCTCCAAAACCTTTCACAGGACGGAGGGAAGAATCTCCATAGGGGCAGGCCTCATCTTTAAGTCTCCCACTGTTAAGTCTCGTTTCCATGACTGAGGCAGCCCACGAGTGTGAGTTCCTCAAGACAGCCCCTCCCCTCCTGGTGACATGTTCTGAACCTTAATAAGGTCCGTGACTCTCTCAGCAGCTCAGAACCTGGAGTCAGGGCTGAGACAGACCTCAGCCACAAAGGGGCAGTGGGAGGCGCGGAGACAGGTCCCAGCTGGAGCAGACCTGGGAGAAGCTCAAAGTTCCTGGAAGAACAGTGACATGTAGGCTCACTTCTCTGTCTCAGGGGTAGGAGGGTGTCCATTCGGCAATGCTACCCCTCCTTGTGTGGTCCAATCCTCTTTCTTCCCTCTTGCATATCTCATCCTCTCTCTCCCTTACTCCTTCCAATACCCTCCTCACCTTTCCTCATTAGACCCACAGTCAATGCTGTAAACCCTGTGATGAGCAATGTTTAAAACACTCCACTGCCTCACCCATCTCTCCCTCTCATATCCAATATTCATTCTCTCTCCCTCTCCCCTTCTCTTACTCCTTCGCCCTCACTACCTATATCTCCTCCCTCTCTCTCCTTCTGCATAATTCTCCCATTTTTCTCCCTTTATGCACCTCTTTCTGCTTCTGTTCAAATTTCAAACTGAATAAATCACTGGTGAGGCCTCACGGTGTATGTGTGAGCAGTTTTGGGCCCATTATCTAAGGAAGGATGTGCTGACATTGGAGAGGGTTCAAAGGAGGCTCACAAAAGTGATTCCAAGATTGAAAGGCTTGTCTTATGAGAAGCATTTAATGACACTGGGTCTCCTCACACTGGAATTCAGAAGAATGAGTGATGACCACATTGAAACCTATCAAATGTTAAAAGGCATTGATAGAGTGGAAGTGGAAAGGACATTTCCTATGGTGGGAGAGTCTGAGACCAGAGAACACAGCCTCAGAATAGAGGGATGTCCATTTAGAATGTAGACGAGGAGGAATTTCTTTGGCCACAGGGTGGTGAATCTGTGAAATTTGTTGCCATAGATGGCTATGCAGGCCATGTCATTGGGCATACTTAAGACAGGGGTTGATTGAGCCTTGATTGGTCAGGGCATTGAGGGATATGAGGAGAAGGCAGAAGATTGGGGCTGAGAGGAGAAATTAATTAGCCATGATGAAATGGCGGGGCAGACTCAATGGGCCAAATGACCTAATTCTGCTCCTATATCTTATGGTCTTAAATTTTATAAATTTATCATAAAAGTGCATTTGTGTTACCATATACTCCCTTGAGATTTATTTCCCTGCAAGCATTTATAGGGAGAAACAATTTTACCAAAAAGAAACATCTTACATGAAGATTCTCAGGTTTATTATCATCGACGTAGAGTGTGGCATGAAACTTGTTTGCAGCAGCAGTACAGTGCAAGACATAAAGTATACTGTATATTACAATGAGTAAAATATATTTAAAAATTACAAATAAATGTTATATTAAAATATAATTAAGTTTAAATTAAATTAAACAAAGATTAAAGAACGACCAATGTGCAAAAGAAGTCAAACTGTTCAATGTAGAGGTGAGCGAAGTTACCCACACAGGTTCAAGTGCCTGATAATTGAGGAGTATAACTGTACCTGAACCTGGTGGTGTGGGACCTGAGGTTTCTGTATCTCCTGCCCAGTGACAGAGCTGAGGACAAAGCACTGTCCAGATGGAGGAGGTCTTTGATGACGAATGAGGTAGCGCTCCATATAAAGGTACTCAGCAGTAGGGAGTGATTTGCCTGTGATGGACTGGACTGTAGACTGTATCTATTACTTTCTCTCTCTCTCCCTCTCTCTCTCTCTCTCTCTCTCTCTCTCTCTCTCTCTCTCCCCCTCTCCCTCTCTCTCCCCCTCTCCCTCTCTCCCTCTCTCCCTCCCTCCCTCTCCCTCTCCCTCTCTCTCACCCCTCTTTCTCATCCTCACTTTCTCTTTCTCTCTTTCTCCCCCTCTCTCACCCACTCTCTTTCCCTTTCTTTCTTTTTCAATCTTTTTATTAATTTTTAAATTCATATACGTAACAACAGTAATAGTGCAAAGAGAATGGGATTACATCAATGATAATTACATATATGAATATAAACTAGAAGTAACATAAGTATAGTAAGTCTCCCAAACTCTTAATGTAATTAAACATGATAAAAAAAGAAGTGAAAAAATATCAAAAAAAAACCAAATTGAAAAAAGAAAAAAAAAGTATACTAAACTAAACAAAACTAAACTAAACAAAGCTGGGCTATTATATTACATCGGATAGAATCATTAATGTTGTTAGTTCCACTCCTCTATCCATACACTTAAGGTTGATAATAGGAATTTGGAAAGGTCAAGTTATATCATATGAAAGTGTGAATAAATGGTCTCCAAGTTTCTTCAAATGTATTGTCTCAAATTAATTCTATTGATCAGACTGGATTTATTAAAAATCATTATTTGTCCTTTAATATTAGGAGACTAATGAATATTGTTCATACTCCTTCATCTAGAACTCCAGAATGTGTCATTTCACTGGATGCTGAGAAAGCGTTTGACAGTGTTCAATGGGCATACTTAGCATGCTTAAGAAATTTAACTTTAGCCCGAAATTCATAACTTGGATTAAATTGATATACCATACCCCCTTGGCTTCGGTACTTACCAATAATCAAAGCTCTCCCTTTTTTCAGTTGTTTTGAGGCACCAGGCAGGGCTGTCTTCTTAGCCCTTTATTATTTGATATTGCCTTGGAACCCTTAGCTATTTCTATTCAAGACTCACCTAATATACTTGGTATTGTAGCGGTGTGCTACACGCAGCGCTAAAATTAGACACGGAGTCGGTAACTGCAGTCGAAGGAAAAAACTTTATTCGAAAACTTCAGCCTCACTTTTAAGCCTCTGTCAACCGGCCCCCCATGGCGCAGAGGCTCCAAAGCTCTGTGCTCGCAAACCCCCGTAGGCTATCTAATTGTGAGTCGGTTCGGATGCGCCAGGAAATGGGTCGCCACATAACCCCCCCCCAGAACCGGCGATACACCCCCCAATGTCCACAGTCTGGGCCAGAACCTGCTTGGGAGGTCGGCCTCTGCGCCAAGGCGCCGGAAACTCGGCCGGTTGCGCCAGGTCCACATGGGCCGGTTTGAGGCGGTCCACCATGAAAACCTCCTCTTTCCCCCCAACGTCCAGCACGAACGTGGACCCGTTGTTCCGGAGCACCATAAACGGCCCCTCGTATGGCCGCTGCAGCGGCGGCCGATGCCCTCGGGCTACGGCGGCCAGTGTGAAGTCCCACGTGAACTGGCTGGAGCCGAACTGTAGCTGCACCTGACGGGTGCCATAGGTCCTTACTGTGCTGCCATTCACAGCCCTCGGGGGGGACCCGGTGCCCTGCTGCGGGTGTCGTAACTCGTCTGAGGTAAAACGCTGATCTCAGCCCCGGTATCGACCAAAAACCGGCGTCCCGACCTTCTATCCCAAACATACAGGAGGCTATCCCGATGGCCAGCCGCCGTAGCCATCAGCAGCGGCTGGCCCTGGCATTTCCCGGGAACTTGCAGGGCGGGCGACAACGGCGGGCTTCTGCACCCCACCGCTGGTGGTAGAAGCACCAGTGTTCATTAGGCCGGGGGTTGGCGGGCTCTGCGGCCGGGCCTGGACTGGTTTGCTGCCGGGAGCGTGGCTGGGAGATCTGTGCGATGGACGCCCCGCTTACCTTTTTGGTGTTCCACAGCAAGTCCGCCCGGGCTGCCACCTTCCGGGGGTCACTGAAATCCGCGTCGGATAGCAGCAGGCGTATGTCCTCGGGCAGCTGCTCCAGGAATGCCTGCTCAAACATGAGGCATGTGTGTCCGTCGGCCAGAGACAACATCTCATTCATTAAAGCCGATGGAGGTCTGTTGCCCAAGCCATCCAGGTGCAGTAAATGGGCAGCCCGCTCGCGCCGTGAGAGTCCGAAAGTCCTGAGGAGCAGGGCTTTGAATTCCGTGTACTTGCCATCTACCAGGGGCGACTGTAAGAACTCCACGACCTGGGCCGCTGTGTCCTGGTCGAGGGAGCTCACCACGTAGTAGTAGCGGGTGTCTTCTGAGGTGATCTGGCGAACGTGGAATTGGGCTTCGGCTTGCTGGAACCATAGGTCCGGGCGCTGTGTCCAGAAACCCGGCAGTTTCAACGAAACCGCATGAACAGAGGCGGCGTCGGTCATTTCTGGTCCAAAAATCGTTTGGACCGTCGGGGTCACCAATTGTAACGGTGTGCTACACGCAGCGCTAAAATTATGACACGGAGTCGGTAACTGCAGTCGAAGGAAAAAACTTTATTCGAAAACTTCAGCCTCACTTTTAAGCCTCTGTCAACCGGCCCCCCATGGCGCAGAGGCTCCAAAGCTCTGTGCTTGCAAACCCCCGTAGGCTATCTAATTGTGAGTCGGTTCGGATGCGCCAGGAAATGGGTCGCCACAGTATTACCCGTGGGAATGAGATACATAAGTTATCACTATATGCAGATGATTTGTTACTATATATCTCTAATCCTGCAGTAATATCCCTACTTGCTCAGTTTAGTAATTTCTCTGGCTACAAACTGAATCTTAATAAGAGTGAACTCTTCCCATTAAACATGCAGGTTCCAATTTACAGATGTTCACCATTCAGATTGCTTACTGACTATTTTACTTATCTGGGTGTTAAAATTACTAAGAAACATAAGGATTTATTTAAGGTCAATTTTTTACCTTTAATTGATCAGGTTAAACAAATGCTTACTAAATGGTCCCCCATTGTCATTATCACTGATTGGTCAAATCAATGCTATTAAGATGATTATTCTACCTAAATTTTTATATCTATTTCAAATGGTATCAAGTTTTATTCCTAAATCCTTTTTTGATATTGTTGACTCTAAGATTTCTTCATATATATGGCAAAATAAAAATCCTAGGTTAAGTAAAAAATACCTACAGAAGTCTAAAAAGGATGGTGGTTTGGTATTACCAAATTTAAGATTTTATTATTGGGCAATTAATATCCAATATTTAATATTTTGACACAGGATTTGGATATTACTCCAAGTCCATATAAGACATCAAGTATTTATGAAGTATTCAATAAGATCACTTGATAATACACTTGATAATACACTTGCAATTCACGGAATGAAAGCGTCTGTGGCAGCGTGCAGGGGAAAGTGGTTTAGAAATGGGAAACAGCGAGCGGAGGCAGAAGGTCAAAGTTCGGAATGGAGGGCGATGAGCAGTGGAGTTCACCTGGGTCAGGACCTGGGCTGGTGCTTTTGCTAATAAGGTCATTGTGTTACAAATGAGGAGCAACTCTGATGGGCAGAAGGGTGCAAAGTCGCCCCCCACCCCTTTTGGAGAATCGCAAATCACTACTATTCCGATGCTGTTATCAAGGGAGATGAGAGAGATGCAGGATAACAGAAAAGGCAGTTGTTATTGACAACACGGGGATACACAAAGGCTGGAATGTCTCCTATTGACAAAGAGAGAGATTACTGCTATTGTCTCTTGGAGAAGGAATTGTGTATTGAGTACTGTTCTATTCATTGAAACCCCTCAGGGGGCAACCAGAGTGGTCTGGCTGAGGGATTGCATCATCCCAACCTGATTGACATCTGAGACCCCGTGAGTAGGGTCTGGAGAACACTCCTCAGACACACCAGGAGAAACGCTACGAGACCGGTGGGGGCTTATGTGTGTGTCCACCCTTGCCTGGGTGACGAGTCCTCCACAGAACGGTCTAGCTAAAGGATGGAGATGGATCAAGATCGTAAAAGGAAAGTCGGCAAGTTAATAGCTGTTATTCTCTCTCTCTCTCTCTCCAACAATTGCAACACCGTGAACAACAACTACCACAGCCTGCATGAACTGAACTGAACTTTATACTTCCATTGGACAATTCATTATCCCCTAGACAATGATAGAGCTTATTTCTTATTGATTATTATTATACCCGCACTTTTAGGTTTAGTATTGATGACGTATATTATCTGTATATTTGCATTGATATTATTTTTGTGTATTTTTACTAATAAATACTGTTAAAAATAGTATCATCAGACTTCAACGGATACTCCTATCTTTGCTGGTAAGATACCCAGTTACAGGGTTCGTAACAATTGTTAATCAGTACAGAAACAGGTCCTTGGCCCAAAGTTGTCCGTAGTGCGCGTCCATCGCAAGTGATGAGAAACACTGACTTGCGTGTCAGTTTGAGTAAAGTGAGGGAGAGACGCGCAGGTTGGCAGCCTTACTCTCTTGCCCTCGTCTGTCTGGATCCAGTGCCAAGACAAGAGTCAAGGTGACTGGAGATAGGTCAGGATGCAGTGGGTGACCAGGGTGATCTAGCTGTCTTGCCGTGCTCTTCGTGCTCTAGAACATGTGCTGAGAAACTACCTGTTCAGCCTCCTGGTGGTCTTAGACAATAGACAGTAGGTGCAGGACTAGGCCATTCAGTCCTTTGAGCCAGCTCCTCCATTCACTGTGATCATGGCTGATCATCCACAATCAGTACCCCGTTCCTGCCTTCTCCCCATATCCCCTGACTCTGCTATCTTTTAGAGCTCTATCTAACTCTTTCTTGAAAGCATCCAGAGAATTAGCCTCCACTGCCTTCTGAGGCAGAGCATTCCACAGATCCACAACTCTCTGGGTGAAAAAGTTTTTTCTCAACTCCGTTCTAAAAGGCCTACCCCTTATTCTTAAACTGTGGCCTCTGGTTCTGAACTCTCCCAACATCGGGAACATGTTTCCTGCCTCTAACATGTCCAATCCCTTAATAATCTTATATGTTTCAATCAGATCCCCTCTCATCCTTCTAAATTCCAGTATATACAAGCCCAGTCACTTGAATATGTTTTCAACATTTGACAGGCCCGCCATCCTGGGAATTCACCTCATGAATCTACGCTGCACTCAATAGCAAGAATGTCCTTCCTCAATTCGGAGACCAAAACTGCACACAAAACTGCAGGTGTGGTCTCACCAGGGCCCTGTACAACTGCAAAAGGACCTCTTTGCTCCTATATTCAACTCCCCTCGTTATGAAGGCCAACATACCATTAGCTTTCTTCACTGTCTGCTGTACCTTCATGCTTACTTTCAGTGACTGATGAACAAGGACACCTAGATCTCATTATACTTCCCTTTTTCCTAACTTGACACCATTCAGATAGTAATCTGCCTTCCTGTTCTTGCCACCAAAGTGGATAACCTCACATTTATTCCATATTAAACTGCATCTGCCATGCATCTGCCCACTCACCCAACCTGTCCAAATCACCCTGCATTCTCATAACATCCTCCTCACATTTCACACTGCTACCCAGCTTTGTATCATCTGCAAATTTGCTAATGTTACTTTTAATCCCTTCATCTAAATCTCTAATGTATATTGTAAATAGCTGCGGTCCCAGCACCGAACCTTGCGGTACCCCACTAGTCACTGCCTGCCATTCTGAAAGGGACACGTTAACCCCTGCTCTTTGTTTCCTGTCTGCCAACTAATTTTCTATCCATGTCAGTACCCTATCCCCAATACCATGTGCTCTAATTTTGCCCACTAGTCTCCTATATGGGACCTTATCAAAGGCTTTCTGAAAGTCCAGATACACTACATCCACTGGCTCTCTCTTGTCCATTTTCATAGTTAAATCCTCAAAAAATTCCAGAAGATTAGTCAAGCATGATTTCCCCTTCATAAATCCATGCTGACTCCGACTGATCCTGTTACTGCTATCCAAATGTGCCGCTACTTCATCTTTGATAATTGACACCAGTATCTTCCCCACCACTGATGTCAGGCTAACTGGTCTATAATTCCCTGTTTTCTCTCTCCCTCCTTTCTTAAAAATTGGGATAACATTAGCTACCCTCCAGTCCTCAGGAACTGACCCTGAATCTATAGAACATTGGAAAATGATTACCAATAAGTCCACGATTTCAACAGCCACCTTCTTAAGTACCCTGGGATGCAGACCATCAGGCCCTGGGGATTTATCAGCCTTCAGTCCCATCAGCCTTCCCAAAACCATTTTCTGCCTAATGTGAATTTCCTTCAGTTCCTCCATTACCCTAGATCCTCTGGACACTACTACATCTGGGAGATTTGTCTGTGTTTTCCCTAGTGAAGACAGATCTAAAGTACCTGTTAACTCATCTGCCATTTCCTTGTCCCCCATAATAAATTCACCCGTTTCTGTCTTCAAGGGCCCAACTTTGGTCTTAACTAATTTTTTCCTCTTCACATACCTAAAGAAACTTTTACTATCCTCCTTTATATTCTTGGCTAGCTTACCTTCATACCTCATCTTTTCTCCCCGTGTTGCCTTTTTATTTATCTCCTGTTGCTCTTTAAAAGTTTCCCAATCCTCTGGCTTTCTGTTCATCTTTGCTATGTTATACTACTTCTCTTATATTTTTATACTGTTCTTGACTTCCCTTGACAGCCACAGTCGCCCCCTACTCCCCTTAGAATCTTTCCTCCTCTTTGGAATGAACTGATCCTGCACTTTCTGTATTATTCCCAGAAATACCTGCCATTGTTATTCCACTGTCATCCCTGCTGGGGTATCCTTCCAGTCAGCTTTGGCCAGCTCCTCCCTCAATTGTTATTCCTACAACATCATATTTGCCAATTTCTAACCATGTCTCAGGCTCATCCACTTTATTTCTTATACTTCTTGCATTCATATATATTACTTTTAATCCATTACTCCCCTCACCTCTCACACCGATTCCTACTGCATTTGGCCATACTCTCCGTTCCCTTCCTGAGATTTCTGCCCCGTTAATTCTGTTGTCTTTCTTAACTTTTTTCATTATCTCTTTCCCTTTAACTCCATCCTTATATTTCCAGTTCATCTCCCCCCTGCCAACTATTTAGTTTAAACACACCTGTGTAGCAGTGGCGACCTGCCTGTCACTGGTTTGTCCTCATTTGGTCTATATCCCGCTCAGCCTTTCCTACTCACCACATACTAATCCAAATGTCACACAGCAAGGACACTTGCTTTGTCTACTTCCAGATTTGAGTTAAATGTCATCTTGTCTAATGCAATCATGTCCAACAGAAGGATGTTCTACGAAGGGACGCTCTGTGTGTGGATGTAGGGCACGATCCATGTGTAATCACCTCCTATTCTCATTACAGACTGACCACCTTTCACTGGCTGAGGGAAGCCCTGTCCATACTGTGATGGATCCCAGGATGGGACGGAGAGTGGGGATTTTGCTCTGAGCGCTCCTGTTCCTGGTGGGTAGGGGGGTGGGAGCCAGCTGCCAAACAGGCAGAGCCACAGAATGCCAATGGTACCAGGGTCCAATCTGGCTGGAGAGAGTTTTGATGTGGTGACACTGTCACGCAAGGGGAAGTACATGGTGAACATGGCGAGTTGGAGTCGTCAGAATGGGGCCTGCACCCTCTGTAGGAACACACTGATGGTTGCAGTGGCTCCCCCTTGTAGGTTGCAGTGGCTCCCCCTGGCTGCAGTGGACGAGCGGGCTCAGGGTAATTGTCTCTGGGTTGTGTCCAGTCAGCTCTTCCACTCGCTCTCCGAGCTCATAAAGTCGATCGGCTCCAGAATGGACAACAGCTGGAGCGCTGGCTTAAATCTAAGCACAGCTTAATGGCTTGAGCATAATTTCATTTACAGATCCACTTGGCCCATGCAGGACACTGAGATTTCCCATAATCCTGTTGCTGACAGGGTACCAACTGGAGAGTCTCCGGCTGACCTGTGTCCCAGGACGGGTGGCATGTCGGAGCAGGACCATCATCACAGGAACATCGTACACCTCCTTGTGCACGAGAAGCTTTGCAAAGAGATGCTTGGGAGATTGTCTGATTGCCTCTTGCCTTCTTTGTACAACTTGTGTTTTTGCAATAAACATCACAGAGCATTATTTAGCCTTTGGGTGTGAATGGTTACTGTGGTGATCTGGGATCCGTGGTGGTGAAGACAGGAACGTGGGACAGGGAGGGGGAGGTGAGGAAGGGTATTGTCCCCAGTGGGGTTTATAGACAATAGACAACAGACAATAGGTGCAGAAGTAGACTATTCGGCCACTCGAGTCTGCACCGTCATTCTGAGATCATGGCTGATCATTCACTATC
This sequence comes from Hypanus sabinus, assembly GCF_030144855.1. NCBI lineage: Eukaryota > Metazoa > Chordata > Chondrichthyes > Myliobatiformes > Dasyatidae > Hypanus > Hypanus sabinus. Next base: position 3,427,352 of record NC_082734.1, on the reverse strand, counting down.
AATACCCAGTCCCTGCCTTGTCCCCATATCCCTTGATTCCCCTATTCATCAGATATCTGTCTAGCTCCTTCTTGAAAGCATCCAGAGAATTGGCCTCCACCGTCTTCCGAGGCAGTGCATTCCACACCTCCACAACTCTCTGGGAGAAGAAGCTCTTCCTCAACTCTGTTTTAAATAACTGACCTCTTATTCTCAATCCACGCCCCCTGGTACTGGACTCTCCCAACATCTGGAACATATTTCCTGCCTCCATCCTATCAAATCCTTTAATTATCTTAAATGTTTCAGATCCCCTCTCAATCTCCTCAATTCCAGCGTGTACAAGCCCAATCTCTCCAATCTCTCTGCGTAAGACAGCCCTGCCATCCCAGGAATCAACCTAGTGAATCTACGCTGCACTTCCTCAATTGCCAGAATGTCCTTCCTTAAACCTGGAGACCAAAACTGTACACAATATTCCAGGTGTGGTCTCACCAGGGCCCTGTACAAATGCAAAAGGACATCCTTGCTCTTGTACTCAATTCCCCTTGTAACAAAGGCCAACATTCCATTTGCCCTCTTCACTGCCTGTTGCACTTGCTCATTCACTTTCATTGACTGGTGAACTAGGACTCCTAGGTCTCTTTGCGTTTCTCCCTTACCTAACTCTACACCGTTCAGACAATACTCTGCCCTCTTGTTCCTGCTTCCAAAGTGGATAACTTCACATTTATTCACATTGAATGACATCTGCCAAGTATCTGCCCACTCACCCAGCCTATCCAAGTCTCCTTGTATTCTCCTAACGTCCTCTTCGCATGTCACACTGCCACCCAGTTTAGTATCGTCAGCAAACTTGCTGATATAGTTTTCAACGCCCTCACCTAAATCGTTTGATGGGAGGAACACGGGAGATTGGAGAAGCAGGTATCGGCAGGGACAGAGATCAGCATCACAAGATGCACCACAGAGACCGTCCAGGAAAAACACCGTCTTTACCAGGGGTCTGTGAGTGGGAGAGATTTACTCTTTAAAAGCGATCTGAGATGATAAAGAGAATCCCTCTCTGATGGGAGACAGTTACTTTCTACCAACCATTCCTGCACTTTACCTCAGATCTCCACCTTTACAAGTTCACATTTTCCTCTCTCTCTCTCCCCCCTTCCTCTCCCTTTCCTTCTCCCTCTGTCTCCCTCTCCTCCCCCCTCCCTGCCCTCTACTCCTCTCTCTCACCCCCTCTAATCCTCCAGATTAGAGATCACCCCCTTCACCTTCTCGAGGAGAAGTTCCTCACATTTACACGCCCATCACCTCATCTTAAACAACACACACAAAATGCTGGAGACCAGCAAATCAGTCAGCATCTATGGAAGAGGTTACCCTTTATCGGAACTGGAAGGCAAGGGTTAGAAGGCAGAATAAGAAGATGGTAGGGGAGGGGGAAGGAATACAAGCTGCCAGGTGTGATGGGTGAGATCAAGTGAAGAGGAAGGTGAGTGGGTGGTGGGGAGATGATATTGAGAAGGTGGGGAGAGGGGAAATAGGTGAAAGAAGCAAAGAGCTAAAGAAAAGGAAATCTGATAGGAAAGGAGTGTGGACAATGGAAAAAAAGAGAAGGGGGAACCAGAAGGAGGTGTTGGGTAGCTCATGAGTTCAGAGAGAATAAAAGAAGGGGACCCTGGTTGGGCCACATCTGGAGAATTGTGTACAATTCTGGTCACCCCACTCTAGGAAAGATGTTGAGGCTTTGGAGAGTGTGCAGAATAGGTTTACCAGGAAGCTGTCTGTGCCATCATGAGAGGCTGGACAAACTTGGGTTGTATTCTTTGGAGCAGCAGGGGTTGAGGGCAGAACTGATAAAGGTTTATAAGATTATGAGAGGTAGAGATAGAGTAGACAAGAAGCATTGCTTTCCTAGGATTGAAATGTCTAATACCACAGGGCATGTGTTGAAGGTGAGAGGTGATGGGTTCAAAGGGGATGTGAGGGGGAATTTTTTACTCAGAGAGAGGTGGATGCCTGGAATATGCTGGCTAGTATGGTGGTAGAGGCAAATACATTACAGGCTTTTAAGAGATATTTGGATAGGCACATGGTTGTGAGGAAAAAGGAAGGATATGGACATTGTGTAGGTAGGAAGGATTAGAGTTTGGGTGTTTTTGATTTGCTTTTTAGCTGGTTTGGCACAACACTGTGGGCTGAATGGCCTGTTCCTGTGCTGTACTCTTCTATGTTCTATAATGGAAGGGCCACTGGAATAGGGAGAGAACAATTAAAATGGGGAGGGGCAGAGGGGAGTGGTCACCAGAAACTAGAGAAATTTATGTAATTAAAATTTAAGTTTAATTATCATTTCACCATACATGAATTTAGCCAAACAAAACATGGGCCAATGTGCAAAACGTAAAAAGCACTTGAATCAAAATAGCGAGCGAGAAAAAACTTAGTCATGCAAAAAAATATATAGCCCAAGTCCCTGAGGTGCATGGCCCGCAGATTGATGGTGCAGTACGCAGGCGCACGCAATCCAGCCTGTCACTCCACCAATCGAACACTGGAGGACAGCACCGACAGCCCAGGTGTTGTTCCTACATTCTGCATTAGCCTGGTCATGGCAGTAGAGGAGGCCACGGGCAGGCCTGTCGGGTGTGGGAATGGAAAGTCAAATTGCAACAAGAGGCCACCAGGAGCCCTGTCATAATGCTCTGCCACCCAACCGTCACCCTCAGCACCTCTCAATAAAGACCCACCCCCCCATCCTGATGAGCAAAGTACACACGTCCAAATTCATGACAGAATAATACAACAGTCTGGTGGTTATCAGCTTAGGCAGTGGAATGCCCTCCTATAAGATGTGGGAAGTCAAGGAATGCCACATTGTGTGAAATGGATCCAGCAGCAGCTCCTGACAGATCCCAGCTGGAGCTGGGTGTACTCGGGATCATTCAGGAAGCTGGGGAATTCTCAGATGAGACTTTCACTGAGATACTCACACCCTAGGATCAGGGGTCAGTTAGACTGGACAACAAAGCCCCCACAGTTATCAGAACATCGAAACAAACAGTGAAATGCGTTGTTTGTGTCAAATTGGCGAGGATCCTGCTGGGAAGCCCACACGCGCCGCTACCCTTCTGTGGCAACATGGCTTACTAACAGCTTACTAACCCTGACTAGTGAGTCTTCCCAATGTGGGAGGTAATCAGAACTCACAAAGTCACAGGGAGAATTCCAGACCAACTCCTGACACACATGAGATAGGTAGGATTTTTAACAGATATGTCTCCTTGATGTTAACTGAGGAGAAAACCATGGCTGCTCAAGAACTAGAGGAAAGAAGTAGAGATGCTTTGGAGAGAAGGTATTTGCAGACTTTCCTAATAGCTTTATTCACATTTCTTTTACAATCATCCATCCAGCAGGGAACAGCTCCCCTTTTATTATCTCCCAATGATCTGGGATGGGTTCATTGGCTATCAAGTTGATACTCGAGTTCCTCCAAAACCAAATGACAAGGAAATCTATGTTCACATAATTCATTAAGTACAATCCAATTTGCCTTTTTACAATTCCCTCTGGGGATATGAGATCCTGTCCTCTGATGTGCATCTATTCCCATTGTACAGATAACCAGGATATTATCACTCCCCACTGTTGTATCTGTAACACCCTGGGAAGGGTTTCACTACTACTGTAATGGTTTTTCCTGTAGCAGCAGTGTTAGGGTTATGGCTAGAGATAATGGGGGTTTGGAATGTGCACCATCCAATGAGGGGAGTGTTTTTTACATTTTGTGTGCCTGAGACCGAGGTCTTTTGTTCGGCGGAAGATGAAGAGAGAAAATGCCAGAAAGGAGAGGTTGTAGACACCAGAAAGGAGTGGGGCTAGGAGTCGACGAAGCTCAGGGAAATCGATGGAGGACCAGCGGAAGGGAAACCATGAGCTCCAACTTGTGCACATTAGACTGTTTCATTAAAATGGGCCCTTTTCTTTATGGTTTTCTTTACTAACCTTTTAGTCAAATTAAGAATTATAAAGCTAAATTGTTTAATTGCATATGGTGTACTGTCTGTTATTTTGTGGTACTGATTTGTCACGGGGGAACAGGAAAACCTCTCCGACAAACAAGAGGTTTTGCACCTCAGATTTCATGTTTGGAAGGGTCAGAGACTGTCTTCCCTAGACTGATGCCGCTGGCCGAACCCAAGGGTCACATATCATTATACACTTCCCAGTTACACACACTTGCTATATCCTTGATACCAGGGTAAGGTTTGTAGCAAAAACAGTGTTGCTATATTTACCCTTGTACTCCTACCATCGTTCAAGCACACCAAATACTTTTCTTCCAGAAAGTCCACCATCGTCCATTCACATTTAGGTCACTACAATCCCACATAGTCAAAGTCCAAAGTAAATTTTATTACCAGAGTACATATACGTCACCATATACAACCCTGAGATTCATTTTCATGTGAGCAAACTCAGCAACTCTATAGAACAGAAACTACAACAGGATGAATAACAGATCAACTAAAATGCAGCAGACAACAAACTGTGCAAGTGCAAATATAAATAAATAGCAATAAATAATGAGAACATGAGATAATGAGGTAAAGAGTCCTTAAAGTGAGATCGTTGGTTGTGGGAACATCTCAATGGATGGGCAAGTGAGTGTAGCTATCCCCTTTTGTTCAAGAGCCTGATGGTTGAGAGGTAGAAACTGTTCCTGAACCTGGTGGTGTGAGTCCTGAGGCTCTTGTACCTTCTACCTGATGGCAGCAGTGAGAAGAGAGCATGGCCTGTGTGGTGAGGACTTTGAACATTAAAATCGCCACAGCATATGGCCTCAATTTCCCAATATATCAGGTGTTAACCTTTCACAAGGGTTATAAAGTTTATTATCTATACTTTACTAATGTTCGCAAGCGAGGAAGTTTCAGACCGACTGTGCAGCCTAGTGCTTCCCTATCTTCAGGAAGGCATGTGCCCTCGGAGCTGGAAGATCAGAAGTCAGGGAGCGGTCCCATGGGCATCTGAGTTCATCATTGATTTCACCGACTGAAGCGTCACAGAGACTAATAAATCCAAACTGGAACACCAAGACAGCAGGCGGTGTGTTTCTTTCGAAACACAGACAAGATTCGAAACATAGACAAGATTTCAGCCAGGTTTCCTGTACACATATAACATCACATGTATTTGCTAAATGTTCAAATAATCTCTGAAACTCTTGACCATTAGTGTCCAGCATTCCATTATAAAATCAGAAAATAAACACTAGCAACTCTCCTTTGAAGTCTGAACTTCATTTACACCTGCTTATAAGGTTTCATTAATAACTTCTAGAGTTGTCTTTTATCTCTAGAAGTTTTCCTGCAGCTTTTAGAAACATAGAAAATAGGTGCAGGAGTAGGCCATTCGGCCCTTCGAGCCTGCACCACCATTCAGTATGATCATGGTTGATCATCCAACTCAAAACCCTGTACCTGCTTTCTCTCCATACCCCCTGATCCCTTTAGCCACAAGGGCCATATCTAACTTCCTCTTAAGTATAGCCAATGAACCGGCCTCAACTGTTCCCTGTGGCAGAGAATTCCACAGATTCACCACTTTCTGTGTGAAGAAGTTTTTCCTCCTCTCGGTCCTAAAAGGCTTCCCCTTTATCCTTAAACTGTGACCCCTCATTCTGGACTTCCCCAACATCAGAAACAATCTTCCTGCATCTAGCCTGTCCAATCCCTTTAGAATTTTATACATTTCAATAAGATCCCCCCTCAATCTTCTAAATTCCAGTGAGTATAAGCCTAGACGATCCAGTCTTTCTTCATATGAAAGTCCTGCCATCCCAGGAATCAATCTGGTGAACCTTCTCTGTACTCCCTCTATGGCAAGAATGTCTTTCCTCAGATTAGGGGACCAAAACTGCACACAATACTCTAGGTGCGGTCTCAGCAAGGCCTTGTACAACTGCAGTAGAACCTCCCTGCTCCTGTACTCAAATCCTTTTGCTATGAATGCCAACATACCATTTGCCTTTTTCACCGCCTGCTGTACCTGCATGCCCACCTTCAATGACCAGTGTACAATGACACCCAGGTCTCGTTGCATCTCCCCTTTTCCTAATCAGCCACCATTCAGATAATAATCTGTTTCCCTGTTCTTGCAACCAAAGTGGATAACCTCACATTTATCCACATTAACTTGCATCTGCCATGAATTTGCCCACTCACCTAACCTATCCAAGTCACCCTGTATTCTCCTTACAGCTAACACCACCACCCAGCTTCATGTCATCCGCAAACTTAGAGATGCTGCATTTAATTCCCTCATCTAAATCATTAATATATATTGTAAACAACTGGGGTCCCAGCACTGAGCCTTGCGGTACCCCACTAGTTACTGCCTGCCATTCTGAAAAGGTCCCATTTATTCCCACTCTTTGATCCCTGTCTGCCAACCAATTCTCTATCCACATCAATACCATACCCCCGAAACTGTGTGCTTTAAGTTTGCACACTAATCTCCTGTGTGGGACCTTGTCAAAAGCCTTTTGAAAATCTAAATATACCACATCCACTGGCTCTCCCCTATCCACTCTACTAGTTACATCTTCAAAAAATTCTGTAAGATTCGTCAGACATGATTTCCCTTTCGCAAATCCATGCTGACTTTGTCCGATGATTTCACCTCTTTCCAAATGTGCTGTTATCACATCTTTGATAACCGACTCTCGCATTTTCCCCACCACCAATGTCTGACTAACCGGTCTATAATTCCCCAGTTTCTCTCTCCCTCCTTTTTTAAAATGTGGGGTTACATTAGCCACCCTCCAATCCTCAGGAACTAATCCAGAATCTACGGAGTTTTGAAAAATTATCACTAATGCATCTACTATTTCTTGGGCTACTTCCTTAAGCACTCTGGGATGCAGACCATCTGGCCCTGGGGATTTATCTGCCTTTAAGCCCTTCAATTTACCTAATACCACTTCCCTACTAACATGTATTTCCCTCAGTTCCTCCATCTCACTAGACCCTCAGTCCCCTACTATTTCCAGAAGATTATTTATGTCCTCCTGAGTGAAGACAGAACCAAAGTAGTTATTCAATTGATCTGCCATGTCTTTGTTCCCTATGATCAATTCTACATTCTACCTACATTTGTCTTGACCAATCTTTTTCTTTTAATATAATTTTATTTTTTCTGTCCTACTTTTAGTTTGTGCTGTACAACTTACCACATCTGCCAAACAAATAACAAACTTTAGTTTATGAACAACCAAAGAATCCTTTAATATACAATCATGAACTTTACACACCATCTTTAATCCATCTGTATTTGGGATATTATCACAGTCTTCTACACTTTCTGCAGAGCCTCTGCATATGATATTTCCATTTCCACCCAAACACGCTGCATTTCAACAGCTTTCTGATATACAGGACACCCTGCATAAGCAGAGCTATATTCCCCTCCACAGTTGCTTCAATTTAGCCTACACCTTCTCCACAATTTCCATACAGTAATCATGCTCTCCACCACAGCTACCACACTGCATTTTACCCTAACACACAGCTGTTACATGGTTAGGCCTCTAGCATTAAAATCCTCTCCGAATGACAGCACGCAGAGTCAAACCATATGATTCATATAACCTAAATTAAACCTGTCCATCAACATTTAATCAGCTCCGATAAGATACCTGTTCTCATTCCAGCGTGAAACCCTTCAAAACAACCCTTCAAGCTAAATTATTTTTAACTCGGTCCATGAATAATCTTGATCAGGAGATCCCAACCTGGGGTCCATGGACACCTTGCTTAAAGGTATTGGTTCATGGCATTAAAAATGTTGGGAACCCCTGGTCTAGAGGCACTCCCCAAAGAGGAGGAATTTGGGGGTTGATACGCATGTTCCACTTCTGTTGGGTTTTTTTGTGCGGGGAGAGATTTGAGGGTTGACGTACCTGTTCTGTTTTTGTGTGGAGAGGGGGGATTTGGGGGTTGATATACCTGTTCCATTTTTGGTGTTTTTGTGTGGGGAGGGGGAGTTTGTTTTTTGTGAGGAGAGGGGGAGTTTAAGGGTTGATATGCCTGTTCTGTTTTTTTGTGCAGGGGGGTGGATTTCAAGGTCAATGTGCCTGTTGCATTTTGTTCATTTTTTGTGTGGGGGGGGGGATTTCGGAGTTGATGTGTCTGTTCCATTTTTCGTTTCTTTGCACAGGGAGGAGGAATTTGGGGGTTGATGATCACGCTGCCTTTCCTTCCTTTCTTTGTTTTATTGCTAAACAGAGAAGAAGAATTTCAAGTTGTATACCTTGATAATAAATGGACCTTATAGAGCCACTATCATTCAATATAATTTCTTGGTGTCATTTTCCTTCCCCCCCCCCCCACAGCTATAAGCTTTCTCATATTGCTTACTATCTTTACAAATACAAGGAATGCCCCATCTCTTAAAGGTTTTGAGCCCACGATATCTCCTAATGCTTTTTTTCCAAATCCTTAGCTAGTCTAATCAGATTGATATCAGAAACAGGTCCTCGTTCAAAACTCAACAAAACCTTCAACTCTTCTTTCTTCCATTTATTTAAATCCTGTCTTCTGCTTTCATCGCTGGATGATAAGCTGCTACAATTGGCAACCGGCCACTTATTTTCCCCATTTTCTGGAAATCAGTTGTTCATCCTCCTCCATACATCTTTTACATTCTCTGTAGCTGTTACGCTTTATTCTGCATTGTTACTGATCTACCACAGTGCACTGAATAATGATGTGATCTCTGTAAGCAAGACAAGTTTTTCACTGTAACCTGGTACACATGACAATAATAAACCAATTCCAAATCTAGTTCCTCAAGGATAAAGGATACGTCACTAAATCTACCAACCCAGGGCTGAAACTTACTTACCGTCCACTATGCAGCTGGTGCTTGGGGCATCAATGAAGGTCCTCTATCTCTGTCTGCCCTTGGCCATCTCCTCTATTGTGCCCCGGGTGTGGTTCAGGGTCCACATTCCTGTCTACTGCACCAGGTTGTCTTTGGTCTCCCACATTTCCACCTTCCTTCAGGAGTCCAGTGAAGTGTTGTCTTGAAGATGGGGTTGGCCTCACCTCTCATCACGTCCCCAATCCGTCTCCAACGTTTCCTCCTGATAATTGTGGCCGTGTCCTCTTGGTGACACTGAAGGAGTCAGGAGTGGTTGGAGATCTCTTTTGGCCAGAAAGTACAGAGGATCTTCCAGAGGCTCTTGGTGTGGAATGACAACAGTTCTCTGTTACGTGCCAGCGTTCTGACCCGTACAAGTGTTTGGACAGAACACAGCTCTGGTGCGGCTTCACATTGGTGTGGACGCTACACTCGGTCGATCCCCACATGTTGTTCATCGATCTGAAGATGTTTCCAGCTTTGCTGAGTTTGCACTGGATGCCGTCCTTCGTCCCACTATCCTGCCGGATGATCCTGTTCAGGGAGGTGAATCTGCCGGGTGATGCTGTCCAGGGAGGTGAATCTGCCGGGTGATGCTGTCCAGGGAGGTGTATCTGCCGGGTGATGCTGTCCAGGGAGGTGAATCTGTCGGGTGATGCTCTCCAGGGAGGTGAATCTGCCGGGTGATGCTGTCAGGGAGGTGAATCTGCCGGGTGATGCTGTCCAGGGAGGTGAATCTGTCGGGTGATGCTGTCCAGGGAGGTGAATCTGTCAGGTGATGCTGTCCAGGGAGGTGAATCTGCCGGATGATGCTGTCCAGGGAGGTGAATCTGCCGGATGATGCTGTCCAGGGAGGTGAATCTGCCGGGTGATGCTGTCCAGGGAGGTGAATCTGCCGGGTGATGCTGTCCAGGTAGGTGAATCTGTCGGGTGAAGCTGTCCAGGGAGGTGAATCTGCCGGGTGATGCTGTCCAGGAAGGTTTATCTGTCGGGTGATGCTGTCAGGGAGGTGAATCTGCCGGGTGATGCTGTCAGGGAGGTGAATCTGCCGGGTGATGCTGTCAGGGAGGTGAATCTGCCGGGTGATGCTGTCCAGGGAGGTGAATCTGCCGGGTGATGCCCTCCAGGGAGGTGAATCTGCCGGGTGATGCTGTCCAGAGAGGTCAATCTGGGTAAGTCGATGAAGATGACTCGACAGGAGGAGACTCTACATGGTCTCCAACTTCCTCTGGCTAGGAACAGAAAGCAAACAGGATAAAGAGGACTATGGGCAGAATGACAGAAACCTTTGAGCTTTGTTATAGAGTACTGGGTAACTTTATGACAATCCCTGTTTCAATCTCAACTTGGTCATTGTGGAATTTGCATTTTTAATCATTTGAGGGGAAGTATTCAATGGTTCATTTTAATGTCTGACAATGTACACAGTATAGGATCTGAAATTCTTACTCTTCACAGACATCCACAAAACAGAAAAACGTTAGTACTCCGAAGTCCCCCCTCCCACGCACAAGCAGCAGCAAAGCATCAAACCTCCCCTCTCCACTTATTCCAGGAGAAAGCATCAGTCCCCCCTCCACCCAACATGCAAACAATAGCAAAGCCCCCCAAAGCGATGTAGAGTCTATCATAAACCACTGTTCATCCCAACAGTTCGACATCTCACAGTCTCTCTCTCTCCCTCATGCACTCTCCATCACCTTCTCCCTCTCTAATGGGGGGGGAAGAGAGATATCACTCCTACCACAGTGATGTTACAGTCTGCAGCAGCACTTAGGGTTTCTATGACTTGAGAATGGGAGAGAGAGAGAGAGTGTGAGAGGGAGAGGGGGCAAGAGAGAGCGACAGAGAGAGAATGAGAGAGAGCAAGAGTGGGAGAGCGAGAAAGAATGTGTGTGAAAGAGAGATCACTTGAATGCAGAGGCCACCAACAGCTACACCCACATTCTTAGTAACAACAGAGTTACAGAGACAGCCACTTATAAGAACAGATACTGGCCCTTCGGCCCATTGAGCCCATTCTGGCCGCTCACCCAGTTGGTCCCAATTTCCAGTGTTGCCCCATATCCTTCTGAGCCCCTCCCCTCCATGAACCTACCTACGTATTTTATAAATGATAGCATTGGACTTGCCTCAACCACTTCCTCTGACAGCTCCTTCCATTTACTCATCCCCTCTGTATGAGAAAGTTTCCCCTTCTAAACTTGTCCTCTCTCACACTAAATCAATCTGGTCTCCTCTACGCTGGTGAAAATATTGATACTCTCCACCTTATCTGCGCCACTTGTGATTTCAAACGTTTTTTATAAGGTGGCCCTCATTATCCTGCGCTCCAAGGATTAAAGATCTGGCCTGGCTAACCTCTCTGTATAACTTGTGTTCTCTAGTCCCGGGTAATAGTTGAACCACGTTATCTCCGCCGCCATAGCATTTGACTCTCTGCTTTTTAACGACGACAAGCCGGCTCGAGCTCGGACGGAAAGCCGGCTCGAGCGCCCGTCCGCGCAGGCGCGCGGGTGCCGGCGGTTGGACTGGCGGGAAGATTGACAGAGCGGCTGCCGGCCGGAGTGCCGGGAGTCAGAGTCGGAGGGCGATCGCCTCAACGGGGCTTCGGTGCGAACGGGTCGAGGCGGGGTAAGTTACTTGGAGTAGGAAGTATGTCTGTGAGGCCGCTGTTGTGTACTGGGTGTCACATCCAGGTGCTCCTTAGGGAACTGAGGATGCGGCTCGATGACCTTCGTCTGCTCAGGGAAAGTGAGGAGGTGATAGAGAGGAGCTGTAGGCAGGTGGTCACACCGGGGTCTGAGGGAGGCAGACAAGTGGGTCACAGTCAGGAGGGGGAAGGGCAAGAGTCAGGTACTAGAGAGTACCCCTGTGGCTGTCCCCTTTAACAATAAGTACTCCTGTTTGAGTACTCTGGGGGGGCAGCCTACCTGGGGGAAGCAGCAGTGGCCTCACCCTCAGAGTCTGGCCCTGAGCTCAGTAGGGTTTAGGAAGAAGGCAACAGTGACTCTATAGTTAGGGGGTCGGACAGGCGATTCTGTGGGAGCAGCAAAGAAACACGGATGGTAGTTTGCCTCCCAGGTGCCAGGGTCCAGGATGTTCCTGATCGCATCCACGATATCTTGAAGTGGGAAGGTGAACAGCCAGAGGTCGTGGTACATATTGGTACCAATGACATAGGAAGGAAAAGGGAGAAGGTCCTGAAAGGTGGGACCTTTACAAAAAGGACAGTTGGCACTTGAATCCCAGGGGGACCAATATCCTGGCGGGGAGGATTGCAAAGGCTGTTGGGGGCAGTTTAAACTAGAATGGCTGGGGGGTGAGAACAAAACTGAAGAGACGGAGGAAGGAGCGGTTGGCTCACAATTTGAGAAAGCTTGTAGACTGTGCAAGAGGGAGGATAGGCAGGTGATAGAGATGGAATACACTCAGTCTGGTGGTTTGAGATGTATCTATTTCAATGAAAGGAGATCATGAACAAAGCGGATGAGCTCAGAGCGTGGATCAGTTCTTGGAGCTATGATGTTGTGGCCATTACAGAGATTTGGATGACTCGGGGGCAGGAATGGCTACTTAGAGTACCAGGCTTTAGATGTTTCACAAAGGTCAGGGAGGGAGGCAAAACAGGTGGGAACGTGGCCCTGCAGATCAGTGATAGTGTCACAGCTGAAGAAAAGGTGGACATCATGGAGGGATTGTCTACAGAGTCTCTGTGGGTGGAAGTTAGGAACAGGAGAGGGTCAATAACTCTACTGGGTATTTTTTATAGACTACCCAATAGTAACAGGGATATCAAGGAGCAGAGAGGGAGACAGATTCTGGAAAGGTGCAATAATAATAGAGTTGTCATGGTGGGAGATTTTAATTTCCTGAATATTGTTTGACTTTTCCCTAGAGCAAGGAGTTTAGATGGGATGGAGCTTGTTGGGTGTGTTCAGGAAGGTTTCCTGACTCAATATGTAGATAAGCCTACAAGAGGGGAGGCTGTACTTGATCTGGTATCGGGAAATGAACCTGGTCAGTTGTCAAGTCTCTCAATGGGAGAGCATTTTGGAGATAGTGATCACAATACTATCTCCTTTATCATAGCATTGGAGAGGGATAGGAACAGACAAGTTAGGAAAGTGTTTAATTGGAGTAAGGGGAAATGTGAAGCTATCAGGCAAGAACTTGGAAGCATAAAGTGGGAACAGATGTTCTCATGGAAATGTACGGCAGAAATGTGGCAAATATTCAGGGGATATTTGTGTGGAGTTCTGCATAGGTACATTCCAATGAGACAGGAAAAAGGATGGTAGTGTACAGGAGTCATAGTGTACAAAGGCTGTAGAAAATCTAGTCAAAAAGAAGAGAAAAGCTTATGAAAGATTCAGAGAACTAGGTAATGTTAGAGATTGAGAAGATCATAAGGCTAGCGGGAAGGAGCTAAAGAAGAGAGCCAGAAGGGACCATGAGAAGGCCTTGGTGGACAGGATTAAGGAAAATGTGAAGTATGTGAAGAGCAAGAGGATAAGATGTGAGAGAATAGGACCAATCAAGTGTGACAGTGGGAAAGTGTGTATGGAACCGGAGGAAATAAGAGAGATACTTGATGAATACTTTGCTTTGGTATTCACTGCAGAGAAGGACCTTGGGGATTGTAAGGATTGTACAGTGGACTGAAAAGCTTGAGCATATAGACATTGAGAAAGAGCTTGTGCTGGAGTTTTTGGAAAGCATCAAGTTGGATAAGTCACCAGAACCGGATGAGATGTACCCCCAGGCTACTGTGGGAAGCAAGGGAGGTGATTGCTGAGCTTCTGGCAATGATCTTTGCATCATCAATGGGGACAGGAGAGGTTCTGGAGGATTGGAGGGTTGCAGATGTTGTTCCCTTATTCAAGAAAGGGAGTAGAGATAGCCCAGGAAATTACAAACCAGTGAGTCTTACTTCAGTGGTTGGTAAGTTGATGGAGAAGATCCTGAGAGGCAGGATTTATAAACATTTGGAGAGGCATAATATGATTAGGAATAGTCAGCATGGCTTTGTCAAAGGCAGGTCATGCATTACAAACCTGATTGAATTTTTTGAGGATGTGACTAAACACATTGATGAAAGTAGAACAGTAGATGTAGTGTTTATGGATTTCAAAAAGGCATTTGATAAGGTACCCCATGCAAGGCTTATTGAGAAAGTAAGGAGGCATGGCATCCAAAGGAACCTTGCTTTGCGGATCCAGAAATGGCTTGCCCACAGAAGGCTATAGATGGATCATAATCTGCATGGAGGTCAGTGACCAGTGGTGTGCCTCAGGGATCTGTTCTAGGACCCCTCTTCGTGATTTTTATAAATGACCATGATGAGGAAGTGGAGGGATGGGTTAGTAAGTTTGCTGATGACACAAAGGTTGGGGGTGTTGTGGATAGTGTGGAGAGCTGTCAGGGGTTACAACAGAACATTGATAGGATGCAAAACTGGGCTGAGAAGTGGCAATCCAGATTGAGAGTTCAACCCAGATGAGTGTAAGATGGATCATTTTGGAAGGTCAAATAGGATGGCAGAATGTAGTATTAATGGTAAGGCTCTTGGCAGTGTGGAGAATCAGAGGGATCTTGGGGTCCGAGTCGATAGGATACTCAAAGCAACTGCGCAAGTTTACTCTGTGGTTAAGAAGGCATACGGTGCATTGGCCTTCATTAACCGTGGGATTGAGCTTAAGACCCGAGAGGTAATTTTACAGCTATATAGGACCCTGATCAGACCCCACTTGCAGTACTGTGCTCAATTCTGGTCGCCTCACTATAGGAAGGATGTGGAAACCATAGAAAGGATGCAGAGGAGATTTACAAGGATGTTGCCTGAATGGGGAGCATGCCTTATGAGAATAGGTTGAGTGAACTTGGCCTTTTCTCCTTGAGCGACGGAGGATGAGAGGTGACTGATGGAGGTGTATAAGATATAACTATATAACAATTACAGCACGGAAACAGGCCATTTCGGCCCTTCTAGTCCGTGCCGACCACTTACTCTCACTTAGTCCCACCGACCTGCACTCAGCCCATAACTCTCCATTCCTTTCCTGTCCCTATACCGATCCAATTTTTTTTTAATGACAAAATCGAACCTGCCTCTACCACTTCTACCGGAAGCTCGTTCCACACAGCTACCACTCTCTGAGTAAAGAAGTTCCCCCTCGTGTTACCCCTAAACTTTTGCCCCTTAACTCTCAACTCATGTCCTCTTGTTTGAATCTCCCCTATTCCCAATGGAAAAAAAGCCTATCCACATCAACTCTATCTATCCCCTCATAATTTTAAATACCTCTATCAAGTCCCCCCTCAACCTTCTACGCTCCAAAGAATAAAGACCTAACTTGTTCAACCTTTCCCTGTAACTTCGGTGCTGAAACCCAGGTAACATTCTGGTAAACGTACTCTCTCTATTTTGTTGACATCTTTCCTATAATTGGGTGACCAGTGGCAGTGGCAGTGACCAGTGGTGATGAAAGGCATTGTTCCTGTGGATAGTCAGAGGCTTTTCCCCAGGGCTGCAATGGCTATCACGAGAGGGCACCGTTTTAAGGTGCTTGGAATTAAGGAGCCTGTATTATGCTGTAGGTTTTCTGTTTCCATTCGCTTCGAAGTCCACTACACCACTACTTTCACACATGTATTCCGAGTTTCCTCTGTTCCATTACACTCTCTAGTCCCTTACCAGTCCAATACAGGTTTGATTTTCCAAAAAGCATCACTTTACACTGATCTGTGTTGAGAAGATTATCTGTAATCCTCCCCGATTTCTCTGTAATCTCCGCACAATGACGCCTCTAAATTCAATGTAATCGCGGGGTATCACCACTGGGTGGCGGTGTTGCCCACAACTCGCAGCAGACGCGGTCCCTCCATCTCCACTCCCTGCTGTTCACTCCGTAGACACGGTCCCTCCATCTCCACTCCCTGCTGTTCACTCCGTAGACACGGTCCCTCCATCTCCACTCCCTGCTGTTCACTCCGTAGACGCGGTCCCTCCATCTCCACTCCCTGCTGTTCACTCCGTAGACGCGGTCCCTCCATCTCCACTCCCTGCTGTTCACTCCGTAGACGCGGTCCCTCCATCTCCACTCCCTGCTGTTCACTCCGTAGACGCGGTCCCTCCATCTCCACTCCCTGCTGTTCACTCCGTAGACGCGGTCCCTCCATCTCCACTCCCTGCTGTTCACTCCGTAGACGCGGTCCCTCCATCTCCACTCCCTGCTGTTCACTCCGTAGACGCGGTCCCTCCATCTCCACTCCCTGCTGTTCACTCCGTAGACGCGGTCCCTCCATCTCCACTCCCTGCTGTTCACTCCGTAGACGCGGTCCCTCCATCTCCACTCCCTGCTGTTCACTCCGTAGACGCGGTCCCTCCATCTCCACTCCCTGCTGTTCACTCCGTAGACGCGGTCCCTCCATCTCCACTCCCTGCTGTTCACTCCGTAGACGCGGTCCCTCCATCTCCACTCCCTGCTGTTCACTCCGTAGACGCGGTCCCTCCATCTCCACTCCCTGCTGTTCACTCCGTAGACGCGGTCCCTCCATCTCCACTCCCTGCTGTTCACTCCGTAGACGCGGTCCCTCCATCTCCACTCCCTGCTGTTCACTCCGTAGACGCGGTCCCTCCATCTCCACTCCCTGCTGTTCACTCCGTAGACGCGGTCCCTCCATCTCCACTCCCTGCTGTTCACTCCGTAGACGCGGTCCCTCCATCTCCACTCCCTGCTATTCACTCCGTAGACGCGGTCCCTCCATCTCCACTCCCTGCTGTTCACTCCGTAGACGCGGTCCCTCCATCTCCACTCCCTGCTGTTCACTCCGTAGACGCGGTCCCTCCATCTCCACTCCCTGCTGTTCACTCCGTAGACGCGGTCCCTCCATCTCCACTCCCTGCTGTTCACTCCATCTCCACTCCGTAGGTTCTGGATTCAACTCGCAGCAGACACGGTCCCTCCATCTCCACTCCCTGCTGTTCACTCCGTAGACGCGGTCCCTCCATCTCCACTCCCTGCTGTTCACTCCGTAGACGCGGTCCCTCCATCTCCACTCCCTGCTGTTCACTCCGTAGACGCGGTCCCTCCATCTCCACTCCCTGCTGTTCACTCCGTAGACGCGGTCCCTCCATCTCCACTCCCTGCTGTTCACTCCGTAGACGCGGTCCCTCCATCTCCACTCCCTGCTGTTCACTCCGTAGACGCGGTCCCTCCATCTCCACTCCCTGCTGTTCACTCCGTAGACGCGGTCCCTCCATCTCCACTCCCTGCTGTTCACTCCATCTCCACTCCGTAGGTTCTGGATTCAACTCGCAGCAGACACGGTCCCTCCATCTCCACTCCCTGCTGTTCACTCCGTAGACACGGTCCCTCCATCTCCACTCCCTGCTGTTCACTCCGTAGACGCGGTCCCTCCATCTCCACTCCCTGCTGTTCACTCCGTAGACGCGGTCCCTCCATCTCCACTCCCTGCTATTCACTCCGTAGACGCGGTCCCTCCATCTCCACTCCCTGCTGTTCACTCCATCTCCACTCTGTAGGTTCTGGATTCAACTCGCAGCAGACACGGTCCCTCCATCTCCACTCCCTGCTGTTCACTCCGTAGACGCGGTCCCTCCATCTCCACTCCCTGCTGTTCACTCCGTAGACGCGGTCCCTCCATCTCCACTCCCTGCTGTTCACTCCGTAGACGCGGTCCCTCCATCTCCACTCCCTGCTGTTCACTCCGTAGACGCGGTCCCTCCATCTCCACTCCCTGCTGTTCACTCCGTAGACGCGGTCCCTCCATCTCCACTCCCTGCTGTTCACTCCGTAGACGCGGTCCCTCCATCTCCACTCCCTGCTGTTCACTCCGTAGACGCGGTCCCTCCATCTCCACTCCCTGCTGTTCACTCCGTAGACGCGGTCCCTCCATCTCCACTCCCTGCTGTTCACTCCGTAGACGCGGTCCCTCCATCTCCACTCCCTGCTATTCACTCCGTAGACGCGGTCCCTCCATCTCCACTCCCTGCTGTTCACTCCATCTCCACTCCGTAGGTTCTGGATTCAACTCGCAGCAGACACGGTCCCTCCATCTCCACTCCCTGCTGTTCACTCCGTAGGTTCTGGATTCTGTCCGCACTGTGAATTCTCTCTACTCTCCGTGCATTCCATCTACATTTCGTGGATTTTCTCTACTCTCTGTGGATTCTGTCGGCACTCAATGTAAACTGTCTCCCCTCAATGGATTCCATTGGCTGTCCGCGGATTCCCTCTACAGAGTTTGTGGAGAAACGGATGCTGCCCGACCTGCTGAGTTCATCCAGCTTTTTTGTACGTCTTGATTTGGTCTGGTCTGTCAGCAAAGATTCACGCAAATTTCTACAGATGTACCCTGGACAGCAGGCTGCATCACCGTCTCGTATGGGACGGGGCACTGAAGATGATCGGGGACAGCTGCAGACGGTTGCAAACACTATCAGCTCCATCATAGGTGCTAGGATCTCCGTCATCGAGGACATCTTCAAAAGACGATGTCTGAAAAGTAAGGGGTCCCATCACCCAGGACGCTGGTGGCATCAGCTGTACTTTGGGGCGAGAGATCCCGAGTTCGAATCCAGCCGGCTCCCTTGTAGTCCTGTGTTGAGTGTTGAGCCAGCAACTCAACCTCCTAAAAAAAAACCTGGAGAGGGTTGGGCTCTGCTTGGTTTCAGATGCCCGAGACACGCAGTACGATGAGCAATCACCAGAAAGATCAGTGCAAAAAGCTTGTCATGATGGCGCCCCGACGACTCCACCGGGAGTTAAGGACACACACACACTCACATATACACACACACAGACACACACTCACATATACACACACAGAGACACACACTCTCTCACAGACACACATAACACACAGACACACATAACACACTCACATATACACACACACAGACACACACACATACACACACACACACTCACACACATAGACACACACAGACACACACTCACATATACACACAGACACACACTCACATACACACACACTCACATACACACACACTCACATATACACACAGACACACACACTCACATATACACAGACACACAGACACAGACACACACACACACAGACACACATAGACACACACTCACATACACACAGACATAGACACACACTCACATATACACAGACACACACTCACACACACACACTCACATACACACAGACACACTCACATATACACACACACACACTCACATATACACACAGACACACACACACACTCACACTCACACACACACACTGCTCTGTTCTCATTGCCACCACCAGGGGAGCGGTATAAGAGCCAGAAGACAAACACTCGATGTTGGAGGAAAGCTGCTTCCCCTCTATCGTCAGATTTCTGAACGGGCAATGAACTCATGAACACTACCTCACTGTTTTTGCTCTGAAGGCTTGGCCTTTACATACTTGCCAATTTTCGGGAACTCAATTGTCACGTGGGGATGCTGTCGCTGATTAGTTGAGTGGTGAATTTATGTGTGCTGTGGTCTGGAATTTTACCCACATCTGTTCATAAATAGGATCGAGGTCCATGTGTCTATTTACAGAACTGTTTGCACTCCTGCCACACATCACACACAAAATGCTGGAGAAACTCAGCAGATCGAGCAGCATCTGTGGAGATGAATAAACAGTCAACGTTTCAGGCCGAGACCTGTCCTCGGGACTGGAAAGGACGAGGGAGGATGCCACAATAGGAAGGTGAGGTGGGAAGGGGACAAGCTAGAAGGTAATTGATGAAGCCAGGTAGGTGAGGGAGGAAGTATTAAGTAAGAAACTGCGAGGTGATAGATGGGAAAAAAACAAAGGTCTGGAGAAGAAGCGATCTGATAGGAGAGGAGAGTGGAGCATGGAAGAAAGGGAAGAAGAGGCACCAGGGAAGGTGATAGGCAGGTGAAGAGAAGGGGTAAAAGGCCAGATTGAGGAACAGAAGAAGAGGGAAGGTAAAGGGGGAGAAAAAAAATACCAGAAGGAGAAATCAATGTTCATGCCTTCAGGTTGGAGGCAACCCAGGTGAAATATAAGGTGGTGTTCCTCCAACCTGTGAGTGTCCTCATCATAGCAGATGAGAACTAACATATCAGAATGGGAATGGGGATAGGAATCAAAATGGTTGGCCAACGGGGAAATCCACAGTTTGCAGATAAGAGTGGGGTGCTTGAGGAAGCAGTCTCCCAATTTATGATGGTTCTCACTAGTGTAGATGAGGTTGCATCAAGAGAACCAGACACTTTAGATGATCCCAACAAATTTGCAGGTAAAATGTTCCCTTACCCAGATGGACTGTTTGGGGTCCTGAATGGAGGTGTGGGTGGAGGGGTCGCCTGCAGGGATAAGTGCCAGGAGGGATATTAGTAGGGAGGGATGAGTAGACAATGGGCTCACAAAGAGAGTGATCTCAGCACCCCTTTTGTCCGCCAGTTTGATGGCAAGGTTGTAATTGGTGACAGGAAATTATAGGCCAGTTAGCCTGACTTCACTGGTTGGAAAAACGTTGGACTCGATTATTAAGGGTAAGGTTTCAGGGTACCTGGAGGCACTAGATAAAATGGATCAAAGTCAGCATGGTTTCCTCAGGGGAAAGTCTTGTCTGGCAAATCTGTTGGAATTTTTTGAGAAGGGAGAAGATAGAATGTCCAGTATGGGTGGGTGAAAGAGAGAGTGACAGAAGGAGGGAGAATGAGCTAAAGGAAGAGAGGGACAATCAGAAGTGGGGGGGAGAGAGAAAGAGAGGGGAAGAATGAGAGAGGGAGAGAAAGAGACAGAGAAAATCAGAAGTGGGGGGGTGAAGGAGAGGGAAGGAGGAGGAGAGGAGTGAAGGAGTGCCAATAATAAACCATCTACCACATTGGCAATTGTTACTGACCATGCCTAGCCCAGTGCTCTAGTCTCCACACACATAACTGTGGGATTAGGCACAGCTCAGTCACATCTGTAACTTTTCTGATAACACAACTATTGCTGACAAAATTTCAGATGGTGACGAAGAGCATCGGGAGTGAAAAAGATCAGCTGGTTGAGGAATGTCATAATATCAACGTTGTGCTCAATGTCATCTAAGTCCAAGGAACTAGTTGCGGACCTTAGGAAGGGAAAGTCCAAAGAACACACATTGAGGGGTCAGCAATGGAAAGGGTGAGCAGCTTAACAGTCCTGCATGCTAACATCTCAGAGGATCTATGCTGGGCCCAACATATTGATGCAACCAGCAAGAGGGTGCGCCGGCAGCTCTACACACTTCATTGGGAGTTTGAGGAGATTGGGTATGTCAGCAAGACTTTTGCAAATGCCACAGATGGATGGTGGAGAGCATTCTGACCACTGGGGGCACTGCACAGGATCATAAGGGGCTGCAGAGGGTCGTAGACTCGGCCAACTCCAACACAGCTCAAGCCTCCTCACCATTGAGGGAATCTGAAGACCCAGTGGCAGAAAAAGGGTACATCCATCATGAAGGACTCTCACCAGCCAGAACGTGCCTCCTTTCTGTTGCTGCCAGCAGGCTGGAGGTACAAGAGCCTGAAGACACACATTTAGAAACAGTTTCTTCACTTAAGTTAAGTCACTTTTATTGTCATTTTGACCATAACTGCTGGTACAGTACATAGTAAAAATGAGACAACGTTTTTCAGGACCGAGGTGTTATATGACACAGTACAAGACTAGACTGAACTACATTAAAGAAAACACAGGAAAAAAAAACTACACTAGACTACAGACTTACCCAGGACTGCATAAGGTGCACAAACAGTGCAGGCATTACAATAAATAATAAACAGGACAATAGGGCAAGGTGTCAGGCCAGGTGCTGGGTATTGAGGAGTCTGATAGCTTGGGGGAAGAAACTGTTACATAGTCTGGTCGTGAGAGCCCAAATACTTCAGTGCCTTTTCCTAGATGTCAGGAGGGAGAAGAGTTTGTATGAGAGGTGTGTGGGGTCCTTCATAATGCTGTTTGCTTTGCGGATGCAGCATGTGGTGTAAATGTCCATGATGGCAGGAAGAGAGACCCTGATGATCTTCTCAGCTGACCTCACTCTCCCCTGCAGAGTCTTGCGATCCGAGATGGTGCAATTTCCGAACCAGGCAGTGATGCAGCTGCTCAGGATGCTCTCAATACAACCCCTGTAGAATGTGATGAGGATGGGGCTGTGGGAGATGGACTTTCCTCAGCGTCTGCAGAAAGTAGAGACACTCCTGGGCCTTCTTTGCTGTGGAGCTGGTGTTGAGGGACCAGGTGAGATTCCCCTTCCATCATCAGATCTCTGAACACTTCATCACTGTTCCTCTTTTGCACGTTTTGTTTATTTATTTATTTATGGGCAACTTGTAGTAATTTTTATAATTTTGTCACAAATCAAACTTCAGGACTTGTCAATGATAACAAACCTGATTCCTGATTCTGAGTCGATGACCAAGTGCCGTCAGTGATCTCAGCCTCTGGGTGGTGTAACCACCTCTCTAGCCACTTTATCCTCCTACCTGCCCCCTCGACGAACCCCTCCATTTCCCAACGGTGCCTCTCACAGCCTGAGGCTGCGCCCATCAGCAGCTGAGATAGTTCAAGGCCTCGGGGTCACTGACATCAAAGCCTGCCTTGTTTATCCCGTTCGTGCCCTCTGCCGAGTGGGAGAGGGAACTCCTCCCTTCCCCGCCCCTTCCCTCCCTTCCATTGGGATGTGCTCCTGCCGCCCCTGCGATCAGTCATAGCGGCTGATCGGAGCGGGACGGGATGCGAACGGAGCCGGGTCTGGTGTACATGGTGACCGGAGGCTCCGGCTTCCTCGGCTGCCACCTGGTGCGCCTTCTAGCCGAACATGAGCAGGACATCGCAGAGATCCGCGTGTTCGACCTGAAATCGAACCCGGTCCTGGGGTCTCTGAATACTGGTAAGGAAGGGGTTAGAGAGGCGGGGAGGGTGGGGGGACAGAGCGGGAGAGTGAACGAGGGAAGGAGAGAAATGAGGGATTGGAGAGACCGCTGTCGGGAGGGAAGAGGAGAGAAATGTTGAAAGAAGAGAGGGACAGAGAACGTCTCTCTTTCTTTCTCTCTCACTCTCGCGCTCACACACGGGTGCTGGGCCTAGAAAGTGTTACGACGAAGGGGAAAAGCACCACAAGGTAGCACCAAATGAGAAACAGCTGTTGGCTCTTGCGCAGGAGGACTTAAAACTTAAAAAAAACAAATACTGGAGCATATGACAGGGCGTTCACAGAAAATATGACCTGGCTGACAATGAACATTGAAAAACTGATTAACTCTGTTGCATTAAAAAAGCACCTTGTTAAATGTATAAAATATGTCTGCATCAGTGTTATCTTGTATTTCCATACAATGTTACATTAAGCTGTTACACATCTATTGTCAGAGAAGTACTTGCATAGATAGGTAAACCACCTTCATATGAGCAAGGCAAAGTGAGTATATTTATTTATCCAGTAAGTTATGGGTCAAAGTATTTGGTGAGTACATTTCTAACTCTTTTGGCTTCAGTCTCGTTGCTGTCTGTTCTGACATTGTTAGGTTGTGCGTGTGGGGGGTTGAGTTCAGGAAAACAATGAAATGCCGCACTCCCACCAGCATCTGTTCTGGCACGTCATGACAGTGTTTTAAAAAATATCCGGTTACTCCGTCCACGTTACTCTGCAAAACTGATTGCAGGATTCCATGCTGCAAGACTGAGACAAAGCTGAGCCCGGGACTGTGCCCATGAGTGAGGAAGGACCTGAGGTTTGATCAATTTAAGCACCTGGCTGAATTGGAAAGGCTGGGTATGGGACTAATCAAGGCAGCAGGGTCCAGGCCCAAGAATGTGTCAAAGCATCAGGGCCCAGGTGCAAGAGCAAGGATCGACACGATGCTTAGACAATTTAAACACCGAGCAAGATTGAAAAGATCAGGGTGTTGGAAACAGGCTGGGTCAATTCGCTGCTCTGTGCTGAACTGAGGATGCGGCCTGCTCTTGAATCGGCTGCAGTGAGGCCTGACTTCAGTGTCTGTGACACACTTTCGTGAACTTCAGTTCTGAATGCAAATATTTGCTTACTTTTTTTTTGTTTGCACAATTTGTTTTTTCTCTCTCTCTGCACACTGGGTGTTTGATATCTGTTTTTAACGGGTTCTCTTGGGCTTTGTTTTGTGGCTGCCTATAAGGAGACAAATCTCAAGGTTCTATAAAGTCTACATATTCTTTATACTCTAATCCAACAAGCCATTCCTGAACCCAATGGGATGGGACTTCAAGTTTCTCATTGCCCTATGGTAGCTAAGAGAAGTTGGCACACCCCAACTGGTAGCGATCTTTGCCCCCTCACCATCCAGAAGGTTATTTTCTAGGATTAGACTGACAATGTAGAATCCTCTAGGCCATCAAATGGCCTCAAACTGTTGATGAGCCTATCATAAATCAAGCTGACATTTGACTCCATTTCTCCCTTGATGGGAGAAATGGTGAGTGTGGAAGGTGAGCGCTGGCTGCGTGCCTTTTAATTGCTGAGGATTGCTCTGCTACGTTACCAGTGAGAGGAGAGTCTGCCACTGTGCCCGGAGAATGTTAGCCAGGTTTTCTGCATTTTGGATATGGACTTGGACTGTAGACTTTTCATGATCTTACAGTATTTTTGTATTCTGTGTTTTTTGACCAATCTTGCTTCTTTTTTGTGCAGAAGGAGGGATTTGAGGAGATGATGATTGTGCTGCCTTTTTTTTTGTTTGTTTCATGCTGCCTTTTTTTATGCAGAGAAGAATTATTAGAGTTGTACACTTTGATATAAATGAACCTTTGAAACCACATTATCAACAGATTATCAATAGATCAACAGATTTATCTGGCTCACGCCATCACCTCATTTCACAACTGACTGCAGTAACTAATCTGCAGATGACATTTCAAGGTCAAAGGTAAGCTGGGTTTATTGTCCCTGGAGCAGATGAGGTTGAGGGGTAAAATAGTGGAGGTGGGTCCTTTGCCTGGGCCAATTTGTCCGTATTCCGTACATGGGATATGAAGCTGTTTTAGATCCTGAGGTGAATCTCTCCAAGCCTCCCATCTGCTTAGCTTGTCTTCTGGTAGGGGAGTATCCCAGTCGGAGAGCTCAGAGGTAAGTTCCCTGAAAAGGACTCTTCCCTGGATCGTAACTGGTGCCAGTAGACCAAAGGGATCGAAAACACTGTTGACAGTGGAGAGAACTCCACAGCGGATGAATGGCTTGATCATGGTCGGCACGGAGAATGTGAATGTGTCAGTTGTAATCTCCCAAAGGAGGCCCAAACTCCTGTGTGTGGGTATGGTTTCTCCATCTAGATCTAGGTATTTGATTGCCGGAGCACAGTCATCGTGTGGAAAGGCCTCCATTACTGCTTGACAGTTTGATGCAAACTTGTGCAAGTGGAGGTTTGACTCAGCGAGTGAGGCTTGTGTACGTCGGAGCAGATCGATTGCTTCATCTTCTTTCTGTAGCGATATCAAGCTGTCATCGACATAGAAGTGCCTTTCTACAAACTTAACAGTGTTATCGCCATGCTCCTGTGTGCCCTCTCTGATGGCTCTTCGCAGCCCACGGCAGGTGATGGACTATTGCCGAAAATGTGGACTTTCATACAGTACTCAATGACTTCCTTGTTGATGTCATTGTCCTTGTGCCATTAGAAACGGAGGAAATTGCGATGGTCCTCCTGTACTAAGAAGCAATGGAACATCTGCTGGATGTCCGCTAAGATTGCAACCTTCTCCTTCCGGAAGCACAGCAGGACCCCAAGAAGGGTATTGTTGAGGTCGGGGCCTGTGAGGAGCATGTCATTAAGGGAGATACCAGCGCACTGAGCACTGGAGTCAAAGCCCACCCTGATCTGATTGGGCTTTTCTGGGTGGTAAACCCCAAACGTTGGGAGGTACCAGCACTCCTCACCTTCTCTCAGTGGCGGTGCTACTTCAGCAAGTCCATTAGCGAAGATCTTCTCCATGAATGCTACATATTGTTGCTGCATCTCAGGTTACCTTTTCAGGGTTTTTTGCAAAGACGTGAACCGCTTGACTGCCTGCTCTTTGTTGTTTGGCAAGCACTGGCATGGTTCTCTGAAAGGTTGTGGGGCGACCCAGTTATTTGCTTTGTCTTTAAAGACCTTGGTGTCCATTATTTTTAAGAAAATGGCATCTTGTGCTGATGGAGCAAGTTTTTTATCATGCTCAGTTTGAGCGAAGACTGACTGTCCCAGCATCTTGTCGGTTACTTTACATTTGTTAAAGCCCTGTCGTGCTTCCTTGATACACATGTAGCTTGTGCAGGGTTGAAAAATTGAATGGCGGCCACTCTCTAGCACATTGGTCTTGAGTGTGTTAACTGACGGTTTGTGGACATTGCCAAGGCACACCTCTCCTATCACCACCCAGCCCAGATCCAGGCATTTGGCAAAGGGGGCGTCGTGTGGTCCATTGACCTGCTGCCTGACCTTGTGCACCTGGAGAATGTCTCTTCCTAGTAGCAGGAGTATTTCTGCTTTTGGGTCCAGTTCTGGGATGTGTTTGGTGATGTGGTGGAGATGCGGCTGGTATCGCACAGCGCTTGGCATCGGGATCTCGGTGCGATTATTCAAAATTTCATTTCACTCTAAGAGTGAAGGGAGACAGATGACAATTTTACCATCCAGCAATTCAAGCTGGAAGCCTTCTGCCTTCCTCCCATATGTTTCTACACTGCCTGAGCAAGTTCTAAGGTAGTAAGGAAACTGATTACTCTCTACGTTGAACAAGTCAAAGAACTCTGGTCTGACTAGTGAGCAATTGCTCTGGTCGTCCAGAATTACATAGGCTTTGAGAGCCTTGTCTTTGGCTCCCTTAGGGTACTCGTTAGTGAGGCAGATCTTTGAACAAGAACGGCTTGACTGACCTTGACTGCAAACTTCTGTGCATCCTCTCCCTCCCCACCGTCCTCTTGTGAGGGTGAAGGAGCTTTGTCAGTTTGTGGTAACAGGCCGGAATGCATTGCCCCATCGTGATTAGTGCTATTACATTCCGAGCACCTCACGGGGATCGTACACTCTCTAGCGAGGTGAGAGGTAGAGGAACAGCATTTAAAACATATTTTTTTCTCCTTGAGAAGGGCAGTCCTCTCGTCAAAGGGTTTTTTCCTAAACGTTCTGCATTTTTTGAGGGGGTGGGGTTTGTTGTGCAATGAACAATTCTTGCTAGGGTCATTGTTAGTTGTAGAGACTTCAGTTTTACACACTGAGACAGGTTTATTGATGTTAAAATTATTCGAAGTGGATTTGACTGGCTTGGTGTTAATTGTACTGCTACCTTGACTCATGAATCTAGGGTCGTTTCGATTCTTCACCTCCTTGACACAAACCTAGTGAAATACTCAAAGGGAGGAAATCGACCATCGTTCTTTTCCTTGTACTCTGAGCCAACAGACACCCACCTTTCCT
Organism: Hypanus sabinus; assembly: GCF_030144855.1. Taxonomy (NCBI): domain Eukaryota; kingdom Metazoa; phylum Chordata; class Chondrichthyes; order Myliobatiformes; family Dasyatidae; genus Hypanus; species Hypanus sabinus. The sequence goes on along the minus strand of NC_082734.1, from coordinate 3,399,978 downwards.
GCAGCCGAAATGAAAGTTTGTCCACGATTGGTCTAATTCCGTATGAAGTATCTAAATATGACCGGCCGGTTAAATAGCCATCTTCTTTAGCGCCTTCAATCTCCATGAGTAGATCTCCGAGCTCTCTTAGCTTAGTGTGGTCCTTGGCTGACACCTTAGGAAAATTTTCCAAGTCCATTTGAGATCGGACGTAGTCGCTTGTGTGTTCCAATCTGGTCATTTCTGAAATAGATTTTACGTCATCCAGAACATGCACTTCTTCAGCATTTTCTAATATCTCTGCTTCCACCCTGGCAGCTTCGGCTTCTCGGTGTAGCGTCAGCACTTCTAACTCTGCTTCTATCCTTACCCTTTCCAACTGATTTTTGGCTTCTCTGGCAGCCTTTTCCATTTTCAGTTTTGCTACCTGTTCAGCATATGACGTTCGCACTTTAGCGGTTTCTGCTTTAGCTCTTGCGTAGGCAGACTTATTTGTTGATGCCCTACTGTTCCTGGCGCTGGATGGCAACGATGACGCTGGGTCACCATGCCATTGTGGCACTTGAAACACCTGGTAATGCCGCCTTTTCACTGTAGTGTAAAAAAAACTCTGAACTAAACAAGTATAAACCGGAGTCAATGAGGCGCGATCCCAGTAAGATTAACTGTTTACTGTTCACTCTTCCACATTAACGTATGGTGAAAACTGTTGATAAAACAATACAAAATATATACAGTATTTGTTTCCTTCTTGGCATCACATTTACATCATAAATACTTGGAAAAATAAAACTACAACAAACTATATTACATTAAAGTACAACATACAGTCAGAATCTACCCACGTGGGACTTCCGGTAAGATGGCGATTGCTTAGCTGCTTCGAACTTTTGTTCCGTCATTCTCCCTATCTTTGCACTATATGTCTCCATTCTTAAACCTTAGTTAGGAATGTTATTAGGTCTCTTTTGCTTGCCTGCGAACACATCTATCTTATAATGTCTATCAGAAGCTCTAAATCCGGGAAAAAGGAAGTTGTGGCTCCGCCAACTGAGATTATCGCTGCTCTGGAACAACACCGAGAAGATATTTTAAAGGAATTTAGAACTTCTTTCAACCAGCTGGATGCTAAATTGGATGGGATCAGCGCTAGAGTGGACGAACATGCCGTACATTTATCTCGCATCGACTCGACCTCTGAAGATTTAAAACGCCGTGTCCAATACCTCCAGACCCTTTGTTCCAGCCTAGAGGAGAAAAATAGTAAACTTTTTTTCCAAAATGGTGGATCTTGAAAACCGGAGCAGACATTGCAATCTACGAATTCTTGGTTTGCCAGAGGCCACCGAACAGGGTTCCCTCGTAAAGTTTTTTTCCGATTTTCTCTGTGTGATTTTTGGGAAAGAATTTTTTCCGACTCCACCTGAGCTTGAAAGGGCACACAGGATCTACGTTCCCCGTGCAATTTTGGGCTCACGCCCACGACCGGTAATTTTGTGCTTTCATCAATACCAGGTGAAAAACCGTTTGAATATGGAGGCGCGCCGCAGAGGTACTTTTGCTTTTCAAAATTCAGTCATTCGCTTTGTGGATGATTATGCCCCCCAGGTTTTGAAGATGCGTGCTGAGTTTAAAGGTGTGATGGAAGTGCTTTTCAATCGTCAACTTAGACCCTCACTTCGCAATCCTGCCGACCTCCAAATTACGCTTGCTAATGGAGAATATAAGTGGTTTAAGTCAGTGAAGGAGGCTGAGGCATTTGCTGGAAGTCTTCTGGCTATCCAGTCTTCTTCGGAACCCGGTCGGACCTTCTAAAATGGTGGATAAGAATCTACCTATGCCATCAACTGCTTTAAATACACTTCAACACAAACTATCCGCAACTCTTTAAATAACAAAGAACATAAACTTTATCAACCGTCATTACTTTTAACAGAATGAGCGTTAACATTTTTACTTCAACATATCGATTATCTTATGAACTTACGGCATTGCTTCTATGATGTTTCTAGTGCGTAGAAAGAAAACTTTTCTCGCGCTGATCCTGCACACACAAGCCCCCTCCTTCCCATTTCTCCAAACCGGTATTTTCCCACAAGACACGGCAAAACCAGGTGTGACATCATCGCATGCCGCGATGTATCACAGACAACGAATTTACTTTCAACAACCTTAACTTTAACTAGAAAACGATTACAAATGAATTACTGAAGTGAAAATATAATAAACTAAATGAATGCCTTAAGGGCAACAAACTCCCCGCCTGACCTTTGTAAGGTCACTATGAGCATAATACAAACTTCAGTCTCTAAATCAGTCCTTGGGTAGAAGTAGAATGACTTCTGCAACTGGCGTTTGGTAAGTTTTCACATCACCTTGGTCAGAAGTTTTCAACTCAACCTTCCTGACATGTCCATCCCTACCAGGGAATGTGGCAGTGATTCTGGCCATTGACCAGCAGTTGCAGGCGATATGCTTGTCCCTGAGCGGGACTAAATCTCCAACTTGAAGATTCCTGTGAGGTTCTGTCCACTTTTGTCTGTGTTGCAACAAAGGTAGATATTCATGTCTCCAACGAGACGAGATCTGATTTGCGAGAGCCTGAACCTGTCTCCATTGCTTTGTGTACAAATCCTTATCTGAGAAGGCACCAGGTGGAGGGGGAGCTCCTGTCTACTGCATAATGAGAAAGAAAACTTTTCTCGCGCTGATCCTGCACACACAAGCCCCCTCCTTCCCATTTCTCCAAACCGGTATTTTCCCACAGGACGCAGCGAAACCGGGTGTGACATCATCGCATGCCGCGATGTATCACAGACAACAAATTTACTTTCAACAACCTTAAATTTAACTAGAAAACGATTACAAACGAATTACTAAAGCGAAAATATAATAAACTAAATGAATGCCTTAAGGGCAACACACTTTGAATCAGTATTTACCAGGAAAAAGAACATGGTGGATAGAGTGAGACATGCTAATATGCTCGGGCATTTTTTCAAGATTCAAAAACATTATTGTCATTCCAACCATACATCAGCTCCGCAGGGCAGATTGAGACAGCGTTTCCCAGGGGCAAGTGCAATCATAACATAACAAACACAACAATAAATAGTAAAACACAACAGCTACATGTCAGTTAAAATCAAGTTATAAGTGTCCAAAGCAGAGTCAGGTAGAGCAGCTATTTAGCAGTCTGACTGCCTGTGGGAGGAAGCTGTTTAGTAGCCTTGTGGTTTTTGTTTTGATGCTCTTGTAACGTTTGCCTGATGGCAGAAGAACGAACTGTTTATGGAGAAGGTGTGAGCAGTCTTTAATGATGTTCCGTGTATTCTGGAGGCATCGACTCTGAAAGAGGTCTTGGACAGAAGGTAGGGAGACCCCAATAACCTTCTCTGCTCCCCTAGCCACCCTCTGCAAGGCTTTTTTTGTCAGCAGCACTGCAGCTGGAGTACCAGGTAGTGATGCAAAAGGTCAGCACACTCTTAACCACGCCTCTGTAGAATGTAGTTCAGATGTTAGTGGGGAGTGATGCTTGTTTAAGTTTCTTCAGAAAGTGCAATCTCTGCTGGGCTCGTTTCACAATCCCAGTGGTGTTCCTGGACCAGGTGAGATTGTCCAAGATCTGCACCCCAGGGAACTTGATGTTTTCCACTTTCTCTACTGTGGAGCCGCTGATGCTGAGAGGTGTGTGCTCAGGATGAGGCCGTCTAAAATTGACGATCATCTCCTTGGTTTTGGTGACATTAAGCATCAAGTTGTTGTCACTGCACCAGCTCTCTAGGTGTTTGACCTCCTCCCTGTACATTGTTTCATCATTTTTACTGATGAGCCCCATTTGAATCTGGCTGCACAGTCATGTGTTAGCAGTGTAAACAGCAGTGGGCTGAGCACACAGCCGTGTGGGGATCCAGTGCTCAGTGTGATGGAGTCAGAGATGTTCCTGCCAACACGGACTGACTGTGGTCTCTCTGTCAAGAAATCCAGAATCCAGCGACACATGGCAGTGTTAAGGCCAAACAGCGACAGTTTCTCCACTAGTCTCTGCAGGATGATGGTATTGAACGCTGAACTGAAATCAATGTACAGGATTCTGGCATAAGTGTCTTTGTTGTCCAAGTGAGAGAGAACTGTGTGCAGTGTGGTGGATATTGCGTCCTCCGTAGAGCAGTTTGGACGATAAGCAAACTGTAGAGGATCCAGCGATTAGGGGAGGCTGTGATATGAGGCTTGACAAGCTGTTCAAAACATTTCATCACAATGGGGGTCAGGGCGACAGGACGGTAATCATTCAGACGGGCTACAACTGATTTCTTTGCTACAGGGGTGATTGTGGAGGTTTTGAAGCATTTGGGGACAATGGCTTGACTAAGGGAGATGTTGAAAATGTCTGTCAGGACATCTGCCAATACATCAGCACATACCTTGAGCACACGTGCAGGGATGTTGTCGGGACCTCCCGCTTTTCATGGGTTGACCCTGGCAAGGGTCCTCCGTGTTTGCTCTGAATCAATGATTGGAGCCGGCTGGTCAGATGGTAGGAAGGGACTGGCTCTCCCCCTTGCTGTAGTGTTTGATGCTTTGAAGCGTGCAAAGAAATTGTTGAGACTGTCTGGAAGAGAGACATCGCTATCATCAGTTTTCTGCCTGATCTTGAATATGTCCCAGTCTTTGTGCAAAAAACAGTCTTGTAGTGCTGGGGCCACTCCTTTTGGCCAGACCCTTATCTGTCTTTTCTCTGCTCTCACACATTTAAGCAGTGGTTTATATGCTGGTGTTAACATGACAGATATGTGGTCAAAGTGGCCAAGTTGGGGGCGGGGGGACTGCTTTGTATGCCTATTTATCACAGGCATACATTTTGAGATAAACAGAGGTACATTAAGATGGGTATGTCCCCAGGTCCTGAAGGAATCTACCCCATGAGGCAGGATTGTGAGGTGCCTTGACCGAGATCTTTGTTTCCTCAGACAAGGTCCCAAAGGACTAATGAGTAGCTAATGTTGCTCCATGTTCAAGCCTAAGGTGCCTCGTTGGTCAGGGTCATGCATGGATATTGTATCCTAGCTGTCCACATGATATACAACACAGTACACAAGCCAGGGCAGTACGATATGGCTCCCCCTCTCCACACAGAGACTGATACAGTTCGGGACCGGTGGCATCGCAGGAGTTGCCAGTTGTACTGAACTCAACATTGGACTGTCTCCGGATTTCTCCCTCAGGGTTCACTCCTGGAGCCTTCCCCATGGGTGGGTTTAGCCACGAGGCAGCGGAGATTTGAGATCAGAGTTTTCCGTCTCCAAGATGAGCTGCCAACCACAGCTGACATGCCCCATCTGCCCGAAGGCACCAGCAAACTGCCTTTGCCCCTTCACCTGTCAGTAGAAATGATTCCACCGGGCTTAGAAGCTAGGCCACACGTGAAGGCCAGGGGCTGGACTCACTCCCATTACCACCCCCTGCCGAGGAGGGAGACATTTGTTCATAAAATTATGAGACGTATAGATAGAGTAGACAATCAAATTTTTTCCCCCAGAGTTGTGATATCTAATACCAGAGGCAAAAGGAGGAAGTTCAGTTGAGGTTTTACACAGAGAACAATGAGTGTGTGGAATGAGCTGGCAAGAGTGGAGGTCTAGGCACGTAGGATAAAGGAAATTAAAAACCTGTTAGACAAAACATAAATATGGAGAGACATGGATCACAACAAGCAAAGATTTAGTTTAATTGTGGCACAGTCATGAAAGGCAAACACAATGTTAGCATTCAGTTCGTGAGAACTAGAATATAAAAGCAAGGATTTAATGTTGAAGCTGTGTAAGGTGTTTGTCAAAACATTTGGATATGGCCCGAGTGCAGAGAGAGAGGGAGATTGAAGCCAGTCAACAGTTCACTGACTTTAATAAGAACTGTGGCAGAATTGAATGGATAAAAAAAATCAATATACAATATACACAGGTCATCAGGGCCATTAACTAAAATTCTCAAAGTGAAAGTTAATGTCAACACTGTGGCTGGAAGTAATGAAGTAATGGCTGGAAGTCTCGACAGGATTAGAACGAAAAGAAGGGAGTAAAATGCCAGCGTAATAAGACTGTAATTAGTTGGAACGTGCGTGCTCATGAACACAATTGCTGAACCTGCCAGCAATTGGTCCTGGGCCCCATGTCTGTGAAAAGAATTAAATTGAATTGCATTGACTTTATTTCTTACATCCTTCACATACATGAGGAGCAAACATCTTTATGTTACATCTCCGTCTAAATGTGCAATTTATAATAAATAGAACAGTAACATAGAATACACTCAAGATGTGCTGACTTTGGAGAGGATCCAGGAATGTCTGTGAGAGTCATCCAAAGTTAACATTGGAGGAGTTTTTAATATGTTCTTGGCCTGGTGGAATTTAGAAGAATGAGAGGGAGATCTAGTGAAATCTACCAGATGTTGAAAAGCTTAGTAAAGTGGACGTTGAGAGGATATTTCCAATAATGGGGGAATCTAGGACCAGAGGGCACAGGCTCAGAATAAAAGACATCTCTTTAGAACAGAGATGAGGAGAAATTTCTTTAGCCAGTGAATCTCTGGAATTCCTTGCCACAGATGGTTGTGGAGGCCAAGGCATTGGGGATATTTAAAGCAGAGGCTGATGGGTTTTTGATTAGTCAGGGCATCAAAATTTATCAGTCAGTACACAGGGGTGAGTGAGATAGGACACCTGCTTGAGTGATGCCCCAAAAACAGCCTCGCGAGGTGAGGTAAACTAAACAGCTGATTGTTGACTTCAGGAGGGTGAACATCTGCCCGTCTACATTGAGGGACTGGTGGTAGAGACAGTCGACAGCTTTTAATTGTCCTGGCCCAGCACACAGTTGCAAGCACAAGGAAGCTGAGCCAAAGACTTTACTTCTCTAGGACATTAATGAATTTCAGCTTTTCCCAAATACTCTAACAAACCTGCAGATGTACTGTTGGAAGTGTCCTGATTGGCCTGTATGGTGATTTGAACATGCAGGGATGTATGGTATGAAGCTGTGGAGAGCAGTGGTCCCACACCAACACATCATGGGTACATCCCTCCACACCATCCACTATATCTTCAGGAGGCTGTGCTTCAAGAAGGCAACATCTATCATCAAATATCGCCACCATCGGGCAATTCTGCCTTCTCTCAGCTCTCATCGGGAAAGAGTTCCAGCAGCCTGAAGTCCCACACCACCAGGTTCAGGAACAGCTTCCCTTCAACCATTTGGTTCTGGAACCAACCCTAAGCAACACCATGACCACTTTGCAATAAAGTAGACCTTGTTTTTGTTCTAATTGTGTTCTTTCCTGTAAAAATTATGTATAATTTATGTTTAATGTGTGTTTTTTCCCTGTGAAAGCTGCTTTATCTGATACTATATGCTTGTGATGTTGCTGCAAATAAGTTTTTTCCATTTCATCTCTGCATACAAGCACTTGCGTGTGTGACAATAAACTCGACTTTAACCTTGACGACAGTCAACATTTCCAGCCCTCTCTGTTGGACTGAGTGAGCATTTGCCTCTGGCTAGGCTCATTATACCAAACCCATGATCTCACTTTAATTAAAGGGATTATTTCTTTTCAAACTCCAGACAATGGAATGAGAGGGAAGGAAGAAGCGTTTTCTCTGGGCAGTGTCAGCCAAAACAGGATATCCAGAAACACCATGTGAGGCCAGAAACAGCTTCTCAAATATTAGTCTTATTAGTCAGCAAGTGTGCCACAAAGCAAAAAACAAATTGGCAAGATATGGTAAGAGATGTTTACAGCTAGCTGCAGAATAATAAGGATGAACATAGGTTCTTACAGGCCCACTTCCATCATACCCCAAATTTTTTCACAGTTAAAAACTTAAATTGTATATTGCAATGTAAGAAAACTTCAGTTAAAGCCCTCCCAGCCATTGAACACATCTACATGAAACGCTGTGTCGTAGGAAAGCAGCATCTATCATCAAAGATCCTCACCACCCAGGCTTTGCTTTTTTCTTGCTGCTGTCTTCAGGTAGAAGGTACAAGAGCCTCAGGACTCACACCACCAGGTTCAGGAACAGTTACTACCCCTCAACCATCAGGCTCCTGAACAAAAGGGGATAACTACACTCATCTACTGAGATATACCCACAAGCAATGATCTCACTTTAAGGACTCTTTATCTTGATATTTCATGCTCTTGTTATTTATTGCTATTTATTTATAGTTGTATTTGTAGAGTTTGTTGTCTTCTATGTTCTTGCTCTTTCAGTGATCCTGTTTACGTTTGCTATTCTATGAATTTACTATGCCCTCAGGAAAAAGAATCTCAGGGTAACAAGTATGTACTCTGATAATAAATGTTATAAATGTAATAAATGTTACTTTGAAATATAAGCCCTATCAATAGCAATGAGGAAAATACTAGTTAGCTTTGTGCCTCACAGTTACCAGGAATATGGGTGTGCCTCTTCAAATGATAGAACAATTTCTTTAAATCTATGAACCATTGCAAGATGAATATAAAATCTATGCTCCCATCATTTTGTCAAAATTCCAACAAATTGCGTAAACATGCTTTGATTGTTTCCAAATTTCACGAGTGCCTGGCACAAGTCGAACAAAGTTCCATTAAGTGATGTCTGCAATAGCTAGTGAAAGTCAATTCAGAGATTCGAGAAGATGAGAGCAGGTCAAAGAAAGAGAAGACACTGAAGGTTTTGAACACTCTTATTGAATCGATGAAGAGAAAGCAAAAGGCAGTTTGATTGTAGGTCACCAGCATACCCCACAGGTACTTGTCCGAATAAAACAATGAAACCACAGAAGGTTGCTCTTCAGATCAATGGCTGGTGAAGCCCAAAGGGCACTGACAAAGTTCACAATCTTGACAAGGTCAGTGATCAAATCCCAGTTCTCAACAATTCGCAATTCATTTCTCTTGTGCACACACCTTCATCACCCACCTAACAATGTGCATCAATCACAACTTTAATATTTATATATATTCTTTGTCTCTCCCTCCCCATCCCCTACCCTACCTCTCCCTCTCCTTCTCTCTTTCTCTCTCTCCCTCTCCTTCTCTCTTTCTCTCTCTCCCTCTCCTTTTCATTCTCTTTCTCTTATTCTTTCTCTCCCTCTCTCTCTCCCCATCCCCCTAACCCCACTCATTCTTTCTTTCTCTCATTCTCTCTCTCTCTCTTTCCCTCCCCGTCCTCCTACCCCAACTCCCCTCTCTCCCTCTCTCCTTCTCCCTCTCTCATTCTCACTTCCTCTCATTCTTCCCTCACTTTCCCTCCTCACTCCCCCTCCCCCTCTCACTCTCCCTCACTCCTTGCCTCCCCAACACTGCTCAAACACCTTTGTTATTGGTAGCCTCTCAGATGGTGACGAGCCATACAGGAGTGAGCTAGATCAGTTGTTGAGTGGTGTCACAAAACTGACTATCAGCGATACCAAGGTACTTCAGGAAGAGGAAGTCAGAAGAGCATAGACCAGTCCTCACTGAGGGGTCAGTGGTGAATGAGGAAGTTTGGAGACACAGACCGAGCCTCATTAAGGGGTAATCGGTGGACAGGGTCAGCCACTTCAAGTTCCTGGACATCAGCAGCTCTGAGGGTCTATCCTGCCCCAACATATTGATGCAATTATAAAGACAGCATGCGGCTTTGCTTCGTTAATGGTTTGAGGAGATGTGGTATGTCACCAAAGACTCTCATAAATTTTTGCGGATGTACGGCGGAGAGCATCCTGACAGGTTGCAACAGTGTCTGGGTTGGAGGCTCCAAGGCACAGGATCACAAGGGCGGCAGAGGGTCATAGACTCAGCCGGCTTCACCACAGGCACAACCTTCCCCACCATCGAGAACATCTTCAAAAGGTGGTGCGTCAAGAAAGCTGCATCCATCATTAAAGATCCCATCTTCCGGGACATCCCCTCTTCTCATTACTACAGTCAGGGAGAAGGTGCTGGAGCCTGAAGACTCACATTGAACATTTTAAGAATAGTCTCTTCCCACCGCCATCATCAGATTTATATAACCATAACCATACCCAATTACAGCTTGGAAACAGGTCATCTCGGCCATTCTAGTCCATGCCGACCGCTTATTCTCACCTACTCCCACTGACCCTCACTCAGCCCATAACCCTCCATTCCTTTCCTGTCCATATACCTATCCAATTTTACTTTAAATGACAATACCGAACCTGCCTCTACTGGAAGCTCATTCCACACAGCTACCACTCTCTGTAAAGAAATTCTCCCTCGTGTTACCCTTAAACTTTTGCCCCCTAACTCTCAACTCATGTCCTCTTGTTTGAATCTCCCCTACTCTCAATGGAAAAAAGCCTATCCACGTCAACTCTATCTATCACCCTCATAATTTTAAATACCTCTATCAAGTCCCCCCTCAACCTTCTACACCCCAAAGAATAAAGACCTAACTTGTTCAACTTCTCTCTGTAACTTAGGTGCTGAAACCCAGGTAGCATTCTGAAAATGGGCTAAAAATTCTATATCTGAATGCACGAAGTATCAGAAATAAGGCGGATGAGCTTGAAGCTCAGGTGCAAATGGGTAACTATGATGTTGTTGGGATAATGCAGACATGGCTGCAGGGGGATCAGACCTGGGAAATGAAAGTACACGGGTATACGTGCTATCATAGGAACAGAAATGTGGGCAGAGGGGGTGGGGTGGCCCTGTTGGTGAGGAATGAGATTCAGTCCTTTGCAAGGGGGGGACACAGGATCAGGAGAAGTGGAGTCTGTGTGGATAGAATTGAGGAACAGTAAGGGCAAAAGGACCCTAATGGGTGTTGTCTATAGGCCACCAAACAGTAGCATGGATATTGGGTGCAAGTTGAATAGGGAGTTAACATTGGCATATGGCAAAGGTAATGTCACAGTAGTTATGGGGGATTTCAACATGCAGGTGAACTGGGAGAATCAGGTTGGTGCTGGACCCCAGGATAGGGAGTTTGTAGAGTGCCTAAGGGGTGCATTCTTGGAACAGCTTGTACGAGAGCCGACCAGGGACAAGGCTATTCTGGATTTAGTGTTATGTAATGAACAGGATTTGATAAGCGATCTTGAAGTAAAGGAGCCATTAGGAGGTAGTGATCATAATATGATAAGTTTTTATTTGCAATTTCAGAAGGATAAGGGCAGCTCGGAGGTGCCAGTGTTGCAGTTGAACAAAGTAGACTATGGAGCCATGAGGGAGGAGCTGGCCAAAGTTGACAGGACAGATAGCCTAGCAGAAAGGACAGTGGAACAGCAATGGCAGGTATTCTTGGGAATAATGCACAAGGTGCAAAATCAGTTCATCCCCCGGAGAAGGAAGGATTCAAAGGGGGGAAAGTGGCCACAGTGGTTGACAAAGGAAGTCAGAGATTGCATAGCATTAAAAAAAAAAGGAAGTATGACAGAGCTAAGGTGAGTGGGAAGACAGATGATTGGGAAGTTTTTAACGAACAACAGAACTTAACTAAAAAGGCAATACAGGGAGAAAAAAAATGAGGTACGAATGCAAGCTAGCCAGGAATATAAAGGAGGATAGCAAAAGCTTTTTTAGGTATGTAAAGAGAAAGAAGATAGTTAAGAACAATATTGGGCCCTTGAAGAATGAATTGGGTGAAATTGTTATGGGAAACAGAGAAATGGCAGAAGAATTTAATAAGTACTTTAGATCTGTCTTCACTAAGGAAGACACAAGCAATCTCCCAGATGTATGGATGGGTCAAGGACATAGGGTAACAGTGGAAATGAAACAGATTGACATTAGGAAGGAAACGGTGATGAGTAGACTGATGGGACTGAAGGCTGACAAATCCCCAGGTCCAGATGGTCTGCATCCTAGGGTACTAAAGGAGGTGGCCCTGGAAATTGCAGATGCATTGGTAATCATTTTTCAATGTTCCTTAGATTCAGGATCAGTTCCTGAGGATTGGAGAATGGCTAATGTTATCCCACTTTTTAAGAAAGGAGGGAGGAAGAAAACAGAGAACTATTGACCTGTCAGCCTAACATCAGTAGTGGGGAAGATGCTAGAGTCCATTATTAAAGATGAAATAGTGGCATATCTAGATAGTGATAGGATTGGGCCGAGCCAGCATGGATTTACCAAGGGTAAATCATGCTTGACTAATCTATTGGAATTTTTTGAGGATGTAACCAGGAAGTTAGACAAGGGAGATCCAGTGGATGTAGTGTACCTCGATTTTCAAAAGGCATTTGATAAGGTCCCACATAGGAGATTGGTGGGTAAAATCAAAGCTCCTGGCATTGGGGGGGGAAGACATTGACATGGATAGAAAACTGGTTGGCAGATAGAAAGCAAAGGGTAGCAGTGAATGGGTGTTTCTCGGAATGGCAGGTGGTGACTAGTGGGGTGCCACAGGGCTCGGTATTGGGACCACAGCTGTTTACGATTTACGTCAACAATTTAGATGAAGACATTGAGAATAACATCAGCAAGTTTGCTGATGATACTACACTGGGTGGCAGTGTGACATGTGATGAGGATGTTAGGAGAATTCAGGGTGACTTGGATAGGCTGGGTGAGTGGGCAGATACTTGGCAGATGACGTTTAATGTGAATAAGTGTGAGGTTATAGTCCTTGTTCATCAGTCACTGAAGGTGAATGAGCAAGTGCAGCAGGCAGTGAAGAAGGCTAGTGGAATGTTGGCCTTTATTACAAAGGGAATTGAGTACAAGAGCAAGGAAATCCTCTTGCATTTGTACAGGGCCCTGGTGAGATCACACCTGGAGTATTGTGTACAGTTTTGGTCTCCAGGGTTAAGGAAGGACATCCTGGCTGTAGAGGAAGTGCAGCGTAGATTCACAAGGTTAATTCCTGGGATGTCAGGACTGTCTTACGCAGAGAGGTTAGAAAGACTGGGCTTGTACATGATGGAATTGAGATTGAGAGGGGATCTGATTGCAATATATAAGATTATTAAGGGATTGCACAAGATAGAGGCAGGAAATATGTTCCAGTTGCTGAGAGACTCCAGTACCAGAGGGCATGGCTTGAGAATAAGGGGTAGGTCATTTAGGACAGAGTTAAGGAAAAACTTCTTCTCCCAGAGAGTTGTGGGGGTCTGGAATGCACTGCCTTGGAAGGCAGTGGAGGCCAATTCTCTGGAAGCTTTCAAGAAGGAGCTAGATAGGTATCTTACGGATAGGGAAATCAAGGGATATGGGGACAAGGCAGGAACCGGGTATTGATAGTAGATGATCAGCCATGATCTCAAAATGGCAGTGCAGGCTCTAAGAGCCGAATGGTCTACTTCTGCACCTATTGTCTATTGTCTATTCTAGTAAAACTGAACTATGATTATGAATAGTCCATAAACCTATGATCACTACCACTGTTTTGCCATTTTTTGGCACTAGTTTTTACTTATTAAGGCAACAACTTCTTCTTGGGCCCTATATAGCTTCACCAGAGCCATATGTCTCATGACTGGGACAAAGGGCTGGACTTTGAGAGGTTTTATTGTAACTTACAATAATTTTTATGTACTGCACAATGTTATGTGCTGCCACAAAAACAACAAATTTCATGACAAACGTCAGTGACAATAAAACATGATTCTGACTCTTCCCTACTGCCATAAGGTTTTTGAACGGACTTGAAAAACCTTACCCCTGACTACTGTATATTTCCCTGAACTTGTTCTGATGTTGCTGTGTTATTTTTGTTGAAGTCCAGGTCAAGTTTATGTGTACATGTGTACCCAGGTCACTGTTCCCTCTAAACTGTGCGGGCGCGTGGCCACGCAGTAACTGAAATGCTCCCGTGCGCGTAGCCTTTGTTGCCTCACAGCTAGTAGCTGTGCAACCACTGATGCCGGGTGGACAATCTCTGAAGTGTATTGATAATGGTTGGGGTCACCCATCTTGTAAAGACACTGCCCAGAAGGAGGCAATGGCAAACCACTTCTGTGGAAAAATTTGCCAAGAGCAATCATGGTCAAAAGACCATGATCACCTATGTCATATGACACGGCTCATAATGATGAAGATGATGAATATACTCCCTATATTTTCAAAATAATAAACATACCACAACTTTTACTTTGAAACATTTTAGAGCTTCAACATATTTACATTGTCAGTGTTTCAAGTTATAACACTGTCACAAATTGTAACAATGAACACAGAATGGAAGTTGGTAGCTCACTGTTAATGAACTAACAGCCCACTGAACACAGACGCATATTATAACAAAAACATTTAAAGTGCCACTTGGTTTGGATTGGCTGTGTAAAAATTTCCTCCTTGGAGCAATGGTTGGTCTACACAGCTGTAAAAATATATATTAGAAGGGGAAAAATGCTAGTGCATGACAAAGAATGACTTTGCCAAGCCGTCGTCATTCCGCATCATGAGCCTCCTGAAGATCCTCCATATTTTCTGGCCAAGAAAGATCTCCAACAACACCCCACTCCTTCAGTGACACCAAGAGGACACGGCCACAATCATCATGGGGAAACGTTGGAGATGGATTGGGCACGCGATGAGAAGAGAGGCTGACTCCATCATCAAGACAGCACTTCATCGGATCCCTGAAGAGCAAAAGAAACACAAGAGACCAAAGACAATTTGGTGCTGTAGCATAGAGGCAGAACTGAGGACGCTGAACCACACCTGGTCACAATAGAGGAGATGGCCAAGGACAGACAGAGTTGGAGGACTTTCATTGCTGCCCTAAGCACCAGCAGTGTAACAGGCAGTAAGTAAGTAATCACAGTGTTCATAGCGTTGCTGAATGGTGATGGTGATTAAAGTTGTAACAGTTGGTTCAACAACAGAACAGATGAAGAAAGTAGCAAATCCTGTACCGGTTGGTGTGGGACTTAAGGCTTCTATACTGCCTGGATGATGGTAGCTGCAGGAAGGTGTGACAGCCTGGATGATGAGGATTTTTGTAGATAAATGTTGCCTTCCTGAGGCAGCACCTCCTATATATATACGACCAATGGTGCAGAAGGATGTGCCTGCAATGAGAGAGGGGGGTGGGAACCTAACAGGCCGGTTCAGGGATGCAGGGAGATTTTGGGCATCCTGCACAAAGCAAAATGCTTCTCACTCCCCGTGATCTCTAAGCATGGTCTGACTGCAGTTGGGAAAGGAATGACCCCTTCCCTTGGCATCTGAGCCCAGCCAGAGAGGATCCAGAGGCTAACAGGTCAGACACTGCCTTGCGAATCGGAAACAGACAGGTATAAGTTCTAGCACAGTCTCTGTGTGTCTGCATATGTCTTAATTTGTGTGGGTGTGTATACACATGAGATTTAGCTCCTCAATTTTCACACAGCCAACACACCCAAACAATTGATGCCTCAAACTCATCTTCTCTTTCCTTTCAACACCAAAGCTATCCTATACTCTCTCTCCCTCTCTCTCTCCCCCTCTCTCTCTCAGCAAATTTGATGGACTGAAAGGTCTGATTCTGCTCCTATGTCTCCCACCTTTCTATCTTTCTCTCCCTCTTTCTCTGCCTCTCTCCTCCATTCTCTCTCCCCTTTCTCTGTCTTTTTTCCTCTCCATCTCTTTTTTCCCTCTCCCTCTGTAGCTTTACACCTTTCACTCTGCCCTCTCTCTCTCACCGTCTCCCTGTGTCTGGCCTCCTCTCTCTGTCTCCCTCCACCTCATTCCCTCTCTCAATCTCATTCCATCCTTTTCTCTCCCCCTCCTATCACTCACTGTCACTCTCTCACACTTCTCTCCCTGCCTGTGCAGTCACAAGCTGTCTCTCTGCTCCCCCCCCCCCACCACACCCCCATCTTGGTTTTTACCCTCCTTTCCTAAATTATTGCCCCCTTTCCCTTTCAGAGAAATTGCAGGTGAAATTAATCCAGGGGGACATTATCGATGCAGCAAGCGTGCGAGAGGCAGCGAGAGGCGTGGACCTGATCATCCACACAGCGGGGCTTGTCGACATCCACATGAAATCCCCTTCGCAAAGGTTCTGGGATGTGAACTACCAGGGTAATAAAACAGCAGGAATCGCTCGTGGGATACGCAGCATTCTGTTGCCTGAATCTGGTTCTTATACTCTTCTTTTAGCCAATACTCTCTCTGTGTCCATGACCAGAACTGGACACAATACTCCAAGCGTGGTCTGACTGCAGTTTTATACAGCTGCAACATAACTTCCTTACTCTTAGAAACAAGAGAAAATCTGCTAATGCTGGAAATCCAGAGCAACAGACATAAAATGCTGGGAGAACTCAGCAGGTCAGGCAACATCAATGGAAAAGAGTACAGTCGACGTTTCAGCTGAGACCCTTCATTGGGATTGGAAAAAAATTTAGAGTTAGAAGGTGGCAGGAGGGGAGGAAGAAACACAAGGTGACAGGTGAAACTGGGAGGGGGTAAAGTAAAGAGCTAGGAAGCTGATTGATGAAAGAGATACAGGGCTGGAGAAGGGGCAGTCTGATAGGAGAGGACAGGAGGCCATGGAAGAAAGAAAAGGGGGAGGAGCACCAGAGGGAGGTGATAGGCAGGTAAAGAGATAAGGTGAGAGGGGAAAAGGTGAAGGGTTGGCGGGGACATTACCAGAAGTTCAGGAAATCGATGTTCATGCCATCAGATTGGAGGCTACCCAAACGGAATATAAGGTGTTGCTCTTCACAGCAGTAGAGGAGGCATGGATTGACATGTTTGTCAGAATGGGAATGGGAAGTGGAATTAAAATGGGTGGCCACTGGGAGATCCCATGTTTTCTGGCAGACGGAGCATAGATGCTTGGCAAAATGGTCTCCCAATCTATGTCGGGCCTCATCTGGAAGGACTGTTTGGGGCCCTGAATGGTAGTGATAGAGGAGGTGTAGGGGCAGATGCAGCACATGTTCTGCTTGTAAGGATAAGTGCCAGGAGGGAGATCAGTGGGGAGGGACGAAGGGACTAGGGAGCGATCCCTCCAGAAAGCAGAAAGTGGGGAGAGGGAATGATATGCTTGGTGTTGGGATCCCGCTGGAGATGGTGAAAGTTATGTGCTGGATGCGGAGGCTTGTGGGATATTAGGTGAGGGCAAGAGGAACCCTATCCCTGGTAGGGTGGCAGGAGGATGGAGTGAGAGCTGATGTACACAAAATGAAAGAGATGTGGTTGATGGTGGAGGAAGGGAAGCCCCTTTCTTTGAAAGAGGAGGACATCTCCTTCATTCTGGAATGAAAAGCCTCATCCTGAGAGCAGATGCAGTGGAGGCAGATGAGTTGAGAAAGGGGATGACATTTTTGCAAGTAACAGGGTGAGAGGAGGTAAGTCCAGGTAGCTGTGAGAGTCTGTGGGTTTGTAATATATACAGTATCAGTTGATAAGCAGTCTACAGAGACAGAGAGATCAAGAAAGGGGAGGGAGATGTCGGAAATGAACCAGTTAAATTTGAGGGCAGTGTGGAAGTTGATGAAGTCCACGTGGATGCAGGAAGCAGCACCAATGCAGTGGACGTAGCGCAGTGATGGTGGAGGGGAAACTGGTT
Source organism: Hypanus sabinus (assembly GCF_030144855.1). Lineage (NCBI taxonomy): Eukaryota > Metazoa > Chordata > Chondrichthyes > Myliobatiformes > Dasyatidae > Hypanus > Hypanus sabinus. The sequence goes on along the minus strand of NC_082734.1, from coordinate 3,382,499 downwards.
GGGTCTGGTCACCAGGAAGAAATGGAGAGCTTTGAGAGCTTCCTGGTGGGGCTGGAGGTGTGTAAGGACTGGACATCCATGGTGAAAATAAAATGCTCGGGGCCAGGGAACTTAAAATCATTGAAAAGATCCACAGTGTGTGAAGTGTCGCGGATGTAGGTAGGAAGGGACTGAACCGGGGGGATAAAACTGAGTCGAGGTATGCAGAGGTAAGTTCAGTGGAACAAGCTGAAACAATGGGTCTACCTAGTTTGTGGATCTTGGGTAGGTGGTAGAAATGTGAGGTATGGGGTGAGGGCACTATGAGGTTGGTGGCAGTGGATGGGAGATCCCCAGAATTAATAAGATCAGTGAATGTGGGGGAGACAATGACCTGGTGCTCTGGTGGAATCTTTACTCTTAAACTCTGCCCCCCCCCAGTGAAAGCAAGCATGCTATATGTCTTCTTTACCACCTATCAGTGTAGCTGCTTTCAGTGAAGCATGGGCTGCCCAAAACACCCAATCACCCCCATCCAAACTCACCACTCGCCTACACACACTGCAGAAAATTCAAGGTTCAAATTTATTTATTAGTGTATATTGAAACAAACAGTAAAGTGCGTTGTTTGCAATAATTTACCCAAGGGAGCACAGAGTTTCTGGTCAAGGCCAATGGATCGTTGATAGTGCCCATTCCCTACGGGGAAGGGTGCATCAGAGATGACGTGCGTCTGGCCAGTTGTACGAAAACTGTGATTAACTATTCCAGTCTCTTCTTTGCAAGAGGTTTAATGGATCTAATTCTGCACAAGCTGAAGGTCATGCTCACGGCTTATGCTGATAATGTGCCCCTGATGGCGACAGAGCCCAAAGACATGCGTAAGGTGTGCGAGTGTCCTCATCCAGGGAAAGCTATTCCGGATTCCTAGTGGGTCAGCGGCAGCATGGGGCACTGCACATCTCCTATACCTGGGAGTCTACCTGAGTCCCTCTGGGCAGACCTGGCTGGCAAACTGGTCAGAGCTGGAGATGAAAGTCGTGGTCGGTAGGGGGCGCTGGTCAGGCCTCCTCAGGGTGCTTTCCTATTGAGGTGGGGTGGTGGCCTCCATGTTGTGGTACCTTGACCACATCGACCTTGCTATTGGATGCAGAAGAAGTTAGTGGAACACAACATGAAACACCAGACATCTGCAGTGGTCGTGAGTCTCCCGATTGGAGAGGGTGGACACAGCACGCCTCAGAGCCCTGTGGTGATTCCTGTATGCTGAGCACCCTCCGAGGAGGCGCTTAATGCTGACGTGCAGTACTTTCTCCGGAGAGGCCACTGTCTTCACAAAGAGTCATCGTTACCTCTGGCGGTCCTCAGCCGTGTTGCACGGCAGACGCTGCCCGGCTTCTATCAGAAACTGCTAAGAATCGAGGATGCTTCCAGCCATTTATTTCAACATTTAGTTGAGTTCTTAATTAAGCTTGGCCATTTAGTTGGGCAATAAGACATTGGAGCAGAACTAGGCCATTCAGCCCCTCAAGTCTGCTCCACCATCAATCAGTTTGATTGATTTTTCCCTCAGCCCCATTCTTCTGCCTCCTCCCCATAACCTCTGACACCTTTACTAATCAAGAACCCATCAACTTCCACTTTAAATATACCCAGTGGCTTGGCCTCCACAGCTGTCTGTGACAAAGAGTTCCACAGATTCACCTCCCTCTAGCCAAAGAAATTCCTCCTCATCTCTGTTCTAAAGGGACTTCCTTCTATTCTGCGGCTGTGCCCGCTGGTCCTAGACTCCCCCACTATAGGAAACATCCTCTCCACATCCACTCTATCTGTGTCCTCTGGTCCCAGACTCCCCCACTATAGGAAACATCCTCTCCACATCCACTCTATCTGTGTCCTCTGGTCCCAGACTCCCCCACTATAGGAAACATCCTCTCCACATCCACTCTATCTGTGTCCTCTGGTCCTCGACTCCCCCACTATAGGAAACATCCTCTCCACATCCACTCTATCTGTGTCCTCTGGTCCTCGACTCCCCCACTACAGGAAACATCCTCTCCACATCCACTCTATCTGTGTGTCCTCTGGTCCTAGACTCCCCCACTATAGGAAACGTCCTCTCCACATCCACTCTATCCGTGTCCTCTGGTCCTAGACTCCCCCACTATAGGAAACATCCTCTCCACATCCACTCTATCTGTGTCCTCTGGTCCCAGACTCCCCCACTATAGGAAACATCTTCTCCACATCCACTCTATCTGTGCCCTCTGGTCCTAGACTCCCCCACTATAGGAAACGTCCTCTCCACATCCACTCTATCCGTGTCCTCTGGTCCTAGACTCCCCCACTATAGGAAACATCCTCTCCACATCCACTCTATCTGTGTCCTCTGGTCCCAGACTCCCCCACTATAGGAAACATCTTCTCCACATCCACTCTATCTGTGCCCTCTGGTCCTAGACTCCCCCACTATAGGAAACATCCTCTCCACATCCACTCTACTTAGGCCTTTCAATATTCGATTGGTTTCAATTCGATTTCCCCGTCCCTCATTCTTCTAAACTCCAGCAAGTACAGCCCCAGAGACATCGAACGCTCCTCATACATTAACCATTTCATCCCCAAGATCATTCTTGACCCTCTGGACCCTCTCCATTGCATCCTTACTTAGATATAACCCCCAAAAATGCTTACAATACTCCAAATGTGGTCCGACCAACAGCTCAGCAGGAGGACCTGGTTTTTACAGTCCAGCCCTCTTGGCACCGTTCCAGACTTCCAAAGTGCACTCCTGGGTTGGACTTGATAGCCCGTTACCCGGTTGGCTGACTCGATGGAATGGGTGAGATAGAGAGAGAGATCGACAGAGATACAGCATAAAGAGACTTGGCCATGGGAAAGCAAATGCAGTCGTAGCATTCATTTCAGGAGGACTATAATATAAAAGCAAGGATGTAATGCTCAGACTTTATAAGGCATTGGTCAGACTACATGGAGTATTGTGAGCAGTTTTAGGCTCTTTATCTAAGAAAAGATTTGTTACCACTGGAGAGAGTCCAGAGGCGGCTCAGAAGAATGGTCCCAGCAATGAAAGGGTTAACAAGTGAGGAGCGTTTGATGGCTCTGGACCTGTATTTGCTGGAGTTTGGAAGAATGAGGGGGGGATCTCAGTGAAACCTATTGAATACAGAAAGGTCTGGACAGAATGGATATTTCCTAGAGTGGGTGAGCCTAGGACCAGAGAACACACTCTCAGGATTGAGGGATGTCCATTTAGAACAGAGATGAGGAAATATTTCATTAGACAGAGGGTGGTGGAGCTGTGGAATTTTTTGTCACAGTCGGCTGTGGAAGCCACATCATTGAGTACATTTAAGGTGGAGATCGATTTGTTAATTAGATTGTCAAAGGTTACGACAGGAAGGCAGAAGAATTACAAATCAGCCATGACAGAATGGCAGAGTGGACACAATGGGCCAAATGTCCTAATCCTGCTCTTACAGAGAGGGGGGAGGAGAGTGGGAAAGAGAGAAGCTCCCGCCATCAAACTCTACCCTGTGCTCAGCCAGGCCCCAGCCATCCTTTCTAAAATGTTCTCTCCATCCACAGGGACACAGAACGTCCTCACTGCCTGCAAGGAACTGGGCATCAGGTACCTACTGCACACCAGCAGTATGGAGGTGGTGGGACCAAACAAGAAGGGGGACCATTTCATCAGGTGAGCTCAGCCACAGGGAAACAGGGCAATGGTTGTCCCAGGACAGTGAGTCTGTCTCTGAACTCTCTACCTGGGACTCACCCGCAATGGGAGCACCATGAACACATCTTATCTCAACTTCCCCTGGGTCAGACCCACTCCAGAAGCACCATACATAGTTCCCATCTCTGTGTCCCCTGGGTCAGACCCACACTAGGAGCACCTTTTACAGTTCCCATCTCTGTATCCCCTGGGTCAGACCCACACCGATTGCACCATGCACAGTTCCCATCTCTGTATCCCCTGGGTCAGACCCTCACCAGGAGCACCATGCACAGTTCCCATCTCTGTATCCCCTGGGTCAGACCCACACCGATAGCGCCATGCACAATTCCCATCTCTGTATCCCCTGGGTCAGACCCACACCGATAGCACCGTGCACAGGTCCCATCTCTGTATCCCCTGGGTCAGACCCACACGGGGAGCACTGTGTGCATTTCCGGTCACTGTATATCATGTTAGAGCTCTGTGCTCATTCCAGACCCTGATCCCGTGGACGATCAGTACATTTACAGGAAACAGACACAGTTAGTCTGCATTTAAAGAGATCATTCACACCTTGCCCACTTCCTCACTGCCCCTACTCTCCACCTCGCCAGGGGAAACGAGGACACCAACTACAGAATCTACCACAAGACTGCGTATACGCAGAGCAAGGCGGCAGCAGAGAAGCTGGTTCTCAATGCCAACGGGATGAAGGTGAGGATCATCTGAGTATTCTCAGGGCAGAACGCAAGGAGGTCAGTCCTGAGACAGTGACTGTGGATCAGTTCAGTGAACTGGGGTCAAAGTTATAGGATCTCAGCACAGATGCTTCCTCAGCACTGCCCTTCTCTGCCTCTGTAACCTCCACTTCTGGCTCCTATACCCTACCATATCTTTAACCCAACTCTCTCCTACATCCTTCCCCCTCCTTCCCTCCTCTATAACTCTCTGTAACACCTCCCTTTCCTACACCTTCCCGTCTCTATAGCCTCCTCCCTCTCCTACGCCCAGACTTTATAACCCCCTCCTCTCCTATACCCCACACCGTCCCTATGACCCCTGTCTCTGTGGCTTCCTCTGCACGTCTGTGAGCCCCTCCAGCCCCTACTCCCCTCCCTAACCACGATACAGCAAAGATGTCAGAACACTTTGATTTCGACACTCAGCCAGGTATTTTGGGACCTTCCCAAATGTTACATGAGATCTTGTCCCCTTAGCGGTTAGCACAACGCTTTACAGTACCAGCAACCTGGGTTCAATTCCCACCACTGTCTGTAAGGAGTGACCGCATGGGTTTCCTCCAGGTGCTCCAGTTTCCCCCCACAGTCCAAAGACGTACTGGTTGGTAGGTTAATCGATCAGTGTGAATGGTCCCGTGATGAGGATAGGATATAATCAGGGGGTTGCCGGGCAGCGTGGCTCGAAGGGTGGAAGGGCTTGTTATGCACTTGATAAATAAATAAATCACAAAGTACTTTGAGGTGGAACCAAGAATGAAATGCACTTTAAAGTGTAACAGCTACAGATAGAGTGCAGTGCAGGCAAACAATAAGATACAAGACCATAATGAGGTAGATTGTGAGATCGAGTCCATCTTAAAAGTCTTATAAATGCAGGTAAAACCCCCTTTCTCTGGGCGTCTCTGGAAAACTGGCTGGTTAACCCCTCGCTAACAGCCACGGGATCCCGCAGTGATAAACCCACCTTTCCCCAGCTTCGTACATGAGGACGTATACGACTTTGGTCCGGCCAAACCCATGAGGTTGGGATGACTCGCCCACCCAAACCCGGTTTGTGTGAATGCTGTGTGATTTACCAGCCCCAGCAAGAAATAACAAATCGTACACAGCCTACTATTATAAAGAAGTATATTCAAGAATGTTAATTTAAACAAACAATTATTAAATGAAAGAAAGAAAAAAATCAAAAAGGGACCATTACTCTTAAACGTGCACTTAAGTTGGAGCTCATCTTGAACTTGTCTGTCACTCATGCGCTGGGCCCTTGATCTGCGTGAAATCACGCACCACCTTCCGAACATCGCTCAAAATCCATCTCAAATAAACAGTCTGCCACCAGAGTATGGGTTCTCCCTCCTTGAAGCCATTCATCTGCACAAAGCACCTTGTGCCACAGGGACGGCATCGTCAGCCATCCTCCCCCCGTCTTCCTCCAGGTCCCGCCAACAGACACCTCTCTGCCCGCGCTCTCTAGAACCTCCTCCCAAACCTGCCATCCTGATTGGCTGACACCACAAACCTAAATTGAATAACAAAGCTGAAACCCAAACAAGCTGAGAGCAGGACAGACTACTCAAGTGAAATGCCCACAGCATAGCAGAAAAAAATTTAACCAGGGCCATTACATGGGGTAGAAGCTGTTCATGAGCCTGGTGGTATAAGCTTTCAGGGTTCTGCTGTTGCATGCATGGTTAGGGGGAGTGGGGTTAATAATTCTGCTGCTTGTGTGGAGGGGGACTTCAATCTTTCCAACATTCATTCTTTGTTTTTTCTGTTCTGTGGGCGTCTGTGAAGAGTAGGAATTTCAAGTTGTTTATTCTATACATTCTCTGATATTGAATTAACCTTTGGACCTTTTGTATCTTCCAAATGATGGGAAGTAGGGGGGAGGGGATAAGTGGAGAAGAGAGAATGTCCAGGGCTGGTGGGGTCTTTGATTTCAAAACTTCTTGGTGTTCACCTGGCGGAGAATCTCAGCTGGTCCCTCAACACCAGCTCCACAGCAAAGAAAGCCCAGCAGTGTCTCTACTTTCTGTGAAGGCTGAGGGAAATCCATTTCCCACCCCCCATCCTCATCACATTCTACATTGGTTGTATTGAGAGCATCCTGAGCAGCTGCATCACTGCCTGGTTCAGGAATTGCACCATCTCGGATTGCAAGAGCCTGTAGCAGCTGAGAAGATCATCGGGGTCCCTCTTCCTGCCATCATGGACATTTACAGTACATGCTGCACCCACAAAGCTAACAGCATTGTGAAGAACCCCACGCACCCCTCATACAAACTCCTCTCCCTCCTGCCATCTGGCAAAAGGTATTGAAACGTTCGGGCTCTCACGACCAGACTGTGCAACAGTTTCTTCCCCCAAGCCATCAGACTCCTCAATACTCAGAGTCTAGACTGACATCTACATCATTTATTATTATATTGTCATTTGTCCTCTACTGTACCTATTGTCTTGTTTGTTAATTATTATACTGCCCTGCACTGTTTTGTGCACTTCATGTAGTCCTGTGCAGATCTGTAGTCTAGTGCAGTTTTTATGTTGTTTAATGTAGTCTAGAGTAGCCTTGTGCTGTCTCACATAGTCTAGTGTAGTTTTGTGTTTCATATAGAACCAGGGTCCTGGAGGAACGTTGTTTCGTTTTTACTGTGTACTGTACCAGCAATTTATGGTCAAAATGACAATAAACTTGACTTCATTATGCCGGCTACTTTACTGAGACAGCTCGAGGACTCTGTGTCAACAGAGTCCGCGGAGGGAAGGCCAGTTTCCGTGTGTGCAAAACTCTCTGCAGTGTCTAGAGGTCACGGGCGGAGCAGTTGCCATACCAAGCTACTGTGCATTCAGACAGTATGCTGCCAAGGGTGCACTGGTAAAGATCAGCGAGGGCCGACGGGAACATTCCAAACTTCTTTAGCCTCCTGAGAAAGTGTGACATCGGTGGGCTTTTGTGGATCAATTTGAGAAACAGTTGGTGAAGCTCACTCTGAGGAATATACCACATGTACAAAGATGGATGCTCCATCACCTCCTCTGGCAGTATATAGATAGATAGAGAAATAGAAAGAGAGAGAAATAGCTATAGATAGAAATAGAGAGAGGGTGAGAGGGATAGAGAGAGGGAGAGGAATAGAGGTGGGGTGAGATGGATATAGGGGGGATGAGATGGATAGAGAGAGAGAGAGGGGAGTGAGATGGATAAATATATAGAGAGAGAGGGTGAGATGGATGGGGGGTGAGATGGATATATATATATATATATAGAGAGAGAGAGAGAGGGGGGGGGATGAAATGGATAAAGAAAGAGGGGGTATGGATATAGAGAGAGGGGGCTGAGATGGATATAGAGAGAGTGAGATGGATAGAGAGAGAGAGGGATAGAGGGGGGTGAGATGGATAGAGAGAGGGAGAGGAATAGAAGTGGGGTGAGATGGATAGAGAGAGGGAGAGGAATAGAGGTGGGGTGAGATGGATAGAGAGAGGGAGAGGATTAGAGGTGGGGTGAGATGGATAGAGGGAGGGAGGGGACTGAGGTGGATAGAGAGAGAGGGATAAAGATAGCTGAAAGATGAGGGTCTGGGGATTGAAGGAAGGTCCGTACATGAACTGATGGAGCATCTAAACTCTTACAGATTGCAGGCGAGAAGACCCTGGTCACATGCTCACTCCGTCCCACAGGGATCTACGGAGAGGATAACCCTATCATGGCAGAGTTATATCGAATGTTTGTGAGCCACGGCAGCCGGAGGCTGCGACTGGCAGGAAAGGAGGTGGAGCACGGGAGAGTTTACGTGGGTGAGTATGTCGTCCTCTTCCCCACTCCCCCGGGACTGGGCGTCGGACGCACTATCTCCTCGGGGCCCCTGAGAAAGGCAATGACCCCATCTCTGCCCACAGGCAACGTTGCATGGATGCACGTGCTGGCGGCCCGTGCCCTCCAGCGGACACCCGACATTGTGGGCGGTCAGGTCTACTTCTGCTACGACGACTCGCCCTACCTAAGCTATGAGGATTTTGACGTGCTACTTCTGGGCCCGGCTGGAGTTCAGCTGATCGGACGGACCCCTCTGCTTCCTTACTGGGCCCTGTATCTGCTAGCACTGCTGAACGAGGGTCTGCATTTCCTGATGCGGCCGCTGGCCAGGAAGGAGATCTTCTTCAACCGCAACAGCCTGGCAGTGGTCACCACTGCCTTCAGCGTGCACACCGACAAGGCCACCCGTCACTTTGGCTACAGCCCACTGTTTCCCTGGGCACAAAGCTGGGTCCGAACCCTCGCCTGGGTCCAAACCCTGGCAGGGACACGTTGAGTAGCCCCTCGCTCCACACCTCCCTCTGCTCTGGGTTCTGTCTCCTCCCTAAACCAGACTCTCCTGACAACAGTACAGACCTTTAGTGCAAACTGAACTAAACCTTCCGTTGTCTTCTTATTCCGTCGTACTGTTGTTGTCATTTGGGTATGACCCTCCATTCTCAGCCAGACCGTTCTTCTGTGGTGGACTCGTCACTCGGGCATGAGTGGACACACACGAGCCCCTGATTCGGTCCTCGAAGCCCCCACTTTCTTGTGGGTGCGCAACACTCGGGTCAGTGACCACTGGTGTGTCTGAGGGTGTCTCCCCACACCTGTCTTTTATCCCCACTGACGGGGATCCATCAACTCAAAATGACCATGTCCATCAAACTAGGTCACTCCTGCTGTCTCCTCAGGAATGTTAATGAACAAAGTAACGTCCTTGTAGCGAAAGGTAAACAATCGGTGAAGAAGCCATGATACGTAAATCAAATGTGTGTGTGTCTCTCTCTCTTATCTGTAGCAGATGTTCCTGCCTCTGTGCTTCATCTCTCTCTCTCATTAGCAGCATAGCAACAGCAATAGTTCATAGTTCTGGGGGGGGGGGGAATGGTTAACTCTGCACCCCATTTCCATCAGGTCTGTTCAGCACTCATAACAATGCCTATCTGAATATTTAATCAACTAGCTATATAATTGAATGAGTTTATGACCATTTCAGACAAACTAAGTAATATGTGAAAAGATTAATATTATTATCCCCTGTTTTTGTGGATGTTCTGTGAGGATAAAGCATTTCAGGATGTATATTGTATACATTTCTCTGAATTAAATTGAACCTTTGAGCATGCCGTCGTGTAGTGTTTGAGAAATGAGACTTATTGATGTGTATCATGTTGTTTCTTTTAAACAATGATGAACAGACTGGATTTGGTAGTTTATTATGCTTCGAATAACTTCAGGTTTACTTCCACTTAAGAACTCAGTGCGTACATATTGTCACTGGGCAAAAGAAGTTGCACTGCGCAAGGTTTTTTGCACACGGGTCATTACAAGTTGAAGGGAACATTGTAAAACAAAACGACTGTAGCGATGTGCTACACACAGCGCTGAAATAACGACACGCAGAAAGTGGGTCGCCACATAACCCGCCCCCCAGAACTGGCGATACACCCCCCAATGTCCACAGTCTGGATCAGCCTCTGTTTGGGAGGTCGGCCTCTGCGCCAGGGTGCCTGGACCTCGACCGGCTGTGCCAAGTCCACATGGGCTGCTTTGAGTCGGTCCACCGTGAAAACCTCCTCTCTCCCTCCAATGTCCAGAACGTACGTGGGCCCGTTGTTGTTGATCACCTTGAATGGCCCCTCATACGGCCGCTGTAGCGGTGCCCGGTGTCCGCCCCTTCGTACAAACACAAACTTACAGTTCTGCAGGTCTTTGGGTGCATGGGTTGGGGTCTGTCCGTGCTGTGAAGTTGGTATGGGGGCCAGGTTGCCGATCCTTTCGCGTAGCCTGTCCAGGACTGCTGCGGGTTCTTCCTCTTGCCCCCTTGGGGCTGGTATGAACTCTCCTGGGACGGCCAGGGGTGCGCCGTACACCGACTCGGCTGACGAGGTGTGCAGATCCTCTTTGCGCGCTGTACGAATTCCAAACAGGACCCAGGGAAGCTCGTCCACCCAGTTAGGTCCTCTCAGTCGGGCCATGAGAGCCGACTTCAAGTGACGGTGGAAGCGTTCCACCAGTCCGCTTGACTGTGGGTGGTAGGCAGTTGTGTGGTGCAGCTGCGTTCCCAACAGGCTGGCCACAGCCGACCACAGGCTGGAGGTGAACTGGGCGCCTCTGTCGGAGGTAATGTGGGCCGGTACCCCGAAGCGTGCTACCCAGGTTGCGATCAGTGCTCGGGCGCAGGAATCGGCAGATGTGTCGGTGAGCGGGACCGCCTCTGGCCACCTCGTGAATCGGTCTACCACCATTAGGAGGTACCACGATCCTCGGGACACTGGTAGGGGGCCCACGATATCCACATGAATGTGGTCGAACCTCCGGTGGGTGGGTTCGAACTGCTGCTGCGGGGCTTTAGTGTGCCGCTGCACCATGGCTGTTCGGCACTGCGCGCACATTCTAGCCCATTCACTGACCTGCTTGCGAAGTCCGTGCCATGTGAACTTGCTGGAGACCAGCCGGACGGTTTGTCCTGATAGATGGGCACGCCAAACCGTGTATGGAGTCGAAAACTCGCCGGCTCCAGGCTGCCGGGATGATGGGGCGAGGTTGGCCGGTAGCCACGTCACAGAGGAGGGTCCTCTCACCTGGGCCTACGAGAAAGTCCTGCAGCTGCAAACCCGAGACTGCGGTCCTGTAGCTGGGCATCTTGTCGTCTGCCTGCTGCGCCTCCGCCAATGCTGCATAGTCCACCCCCAGGGACAGGGCCTGGACAGCTGGTCTGGCGAGTGCATCCGCTACGACGTTGTCCTTTCCCGAGACATGCTGGATGTCCGTCGTGTGCTTGGAGATGCAGGACAGATGTCTTTGCTGAATTCTGTCTCTGTCAATTAAGGGTCTAGTTTCAAGGGACTCATTGAAAAGTGAGTACAGCATATCTGAAAAGAATTTTAACAGATCGCCAGCTTCAGTATTTTCAGGCAGTCCCAGAATACGCAGATTCTGCCAACGCCCTCTTCTATCTAAATCAACCATTCTTTTCGTTTTAGATAGTTCCGAGGTAATTTCATTGATTTTATTTTCCATTGAAGATATCTTCATTCCTTGATCGTTAATAGTTTGCTTGAATCGATCATGCTCACTCTCGATTCGGGTTGTAGTCTGCTGAAGTGTTTGAAGTTGAGAGTCCAAGTTTTCCAGAGAGTCTTGAATCGTAGAAATAGCTTTTTCAAGCTTCCCGTTTGAACCGGCCAGCTTATCAATTTTAATATTAAGCGATTTCATGTCTTGTATTGAAGAAAATATTCCTCCGTTTTCTTGGTTTGTTCCGTTTGATCCGTTTCAGGGAAAGTCTTGCCGCTTCTCAGTTCAATACCAGAACGACTTTTTTCGACCATTGTAATTTAGTCATAAATCCTTCAGTAGAAATAATAAAACCTTCAGTAGAAGTAATAAATCATCAAAACTAAAAAGGATCTGTCAGTGGGACATAAAAGATAACAAAAGAGAGAGCCGCTAGGAATGCGACTTATTCCATATGCTACAAAATGGAGAATCCGGAATGTCCTACAAAAAGTGGTGGATCTGGCCCAGTCCATCACAGGTAAAGCTCTCCCCACCATTGAGCACATCTACACAGAGTGGTGTTGCAGGAAAGCAGCATCCATCATCAGGGACGCACACCACCCAGGCCATGCTCTCTTTTCACTGCTGCCATCAGGAAGAAGGTACAGGAGCTTCAGCACTCACACCACCAGGTTCAGAATCAGTTACTGCCCCTCAACTATCAGGCTCTTGAACAAAGGGGATAACTACACCTGTTCCATCATTGAAATGCTCCCACAATAAATGGACTCACGTTCAAGGACTCGTCATCTCATGTTCTTAATATTTATTGCATATTTATTATTATTTATTTTTATGTTTGCAGAGTTTGTTGTCTTTTGCACACTGGCTGAATGCCCAAGTTCGTGCAGTCTTTCATTGATTCTATTATGGTTATTATTATGGATTTACTAAGAATGCCCAGGATAAAATTAATCTCCAGGTTGTATATGGTGACATTTATGTACTTTGATAATGAATTGACTTTGAACTTTAAGATGCTGATGGGACAGAACCTAGATTATTTTGTGCAGCTATGTCTATCTCCCAATTTTGTTTGGAAATACAGCATTAAACTGGAAAAAGTGCCAAGACCATTTATGAGGATTTTGCCAGGACTCCAGGGTAAAACAGGGAACTGTCCTTGTTCAGGACTAACGCAATGTAAAACAAGGAACGGATCACTTCCGATGGAATATGATGTGAAACTTGGAGTAAAACCCGGATTGGATCACTACCGAGGGAATAGACAATAGACAATAGGTGCAGAAGTAGACCATTCGGCCCCTCGAGTCTGCACCGCCATTCTGAGATCATGGCTGATCATTCACTATCAATACCCAGTCCCTGCCTTGTCCCCATATCCCTTGATTCCCCTATTCATCAGATATCTGTCTAGCTCCTTCTTGAAAGCATCCAGAGAATTGGCCTCCACCGTCTTCCGAGGCAGTGCATTCCACACCTCCACAACTCTCTGGGAGAAGAAGTTTTTCCTAAACTCTGTTTTAAATAACTGACCTCTTATTCTCAATCCATGCCCTCTGGTACTGGACTCTCCCAACATCTGGAACATATTTCCTGCCTCAATCCTATCAAATCCTTTAATTATCTTAAACGTTTCAATCAGATCCCCTCTCAATCTCCTCAATTCCAGTGTGTACAAGCCCAATCTCTCTGCGTAAGACAGCCTTGCCATCCCAGGAATCAACCTAGTGAATCTACGCTGCACTTCCTCAATTGCCAGAATGTCCTTCCTTAAACCTGAAAACCAAAACTGTACACAATATTCCAGGTGTGGTCTCACCAGGGCCCTGTACAAATGCAAAAGGACATCCTTGCTCTTGCACTCAAATCTGGGAATCTGGTGGAAATCATGGAACAGATCAATCTCAAGAGAGTTCGATGTAAACCCTGGACTGGATCAGTACAGAGGAATCTGGTTTAAAACGCGGAGAGGATCCGTTCTGGGGAGTCCAGCGTAAAATATGGAGTGGATTAGTACTAACAGATCAGGCTTGAGGGAGTCCGATGTAAAACATGGAATGGATCAGTACAGAGGGAAGCTGGTGCAAAACACAGAGCAACACACACAAAATGCTGGTGGAACACATCCTTCCTGACGGAGGGTCTCGGCCCGAAATGTCGACAGTGCTTCTCCCTATAGATGCTGCCTGGCCTGCTGTGTTCCACCAGCATTTTGTGTGTGTTGCTTGAACTTCCAGCATCTGCAGATTTCCCCGTGTTTGCGTTTTCAAAACACAGATCAAATCAGTTCTGGTGAGTTTAATGTAAAATATGGAGTGGATTAGTACTGAGGGAATCCGGTGTAACTCACGGAGATGGGTCAGTCCAGAATGAGTCCACTGTAAACCATGGAGCAGATCTGTCAAAATGCAGTTACTACTAAAGTACATATGTGTCACCTTATACCACAATGAGATTACTTTTCTTGCAGGCATTTACAGGGAAATAATGTATACAATATAATTTATGAAAAGTTATACATATAGACTGACAAGAAACCTAAGTGCAAAAGGAGATAATTTGTGCAAATAAAAAATAAATAAATAATACTGAGAACATGAGTTGTAGAGCCCTTGAAAGTGAGCCTGTGGGTGGTGGAAACAGTTCAGTGTTGAGAAGTTATCCACACTAGATCAGGAGCCTGATGGTCGAGGGGTGATAACTGTTCCTGAACCCGGTGGTGTGGGACCTGATGGCTGAGGGGTGATAACTGTTCCTGAACCCGGTGGTCGAGGGGTGATAACTGTTCCTGAACCCGGTGGTGTGGGACCTGATGGCTGAGGGGTGATAACTGTTCCTGAACCCGGTGGTCGAGGGGTGATAACTGTTCCTGAACCCGGTGGTGTGGGACCTGATGGTTGAGGGGTGATAACTGTTCCTGAACCCGGTGGTGTGGGACCTGATCGTTGAGGGGTGATAACTGTTCCTGAACCCGGTGGTGTGGGACCTGATGGTTGAGGGGTGATAACTGTTCCTGAACCCGGTGGTGTGGGACCTGATCGTTGAGGGGTGATAACTGTTCCTGAACCCGGTGGTGTGGGACCTGATGGTTGAGGGGTGATAACTGTTCCTGAACCCGGTGGTCGAGGGGTGATAACTGTTCCTGAACCCGGTGGTGTGGGACCTGATGGCTGAGGGGTGATAACTGTTTCTGAACCCGGTGGTCGAGGGGTGACAACTGTTCCTGAACCCGGTGGTGTGGGACCTGATCGTTGAGGGGTAACAACTGTTCCTGAACCCGGTGGTGTGGGACCTGATGGTTGAGGGGTGATAACTGTTCCTGAACCCGGTGGTGTGGGACCTGATCGTTGAGGGGTAACAACTGTTCCTGAACCCGGTGGTGTGGGACCTGATGGTTGAGGGGTGATAACTGTTCCTGAACCTGGTGGTGTGGGACCTGAGGTTTCTGTGTCTCCTGCCCAAAGGCAGCATGATCTGGGTGGTGGGAGTTCCTGTGGTTACCTTTTTCTTGCGGCTCCGATCCTTTAGATGTGCTTAATGGTGGAAGGGCGCACCCAGTGATGTACTGGGCTGTATCCATTACTTTTTATAGACTTATCCGCTCCTGGGTATGGGCTGTGATGCAGCCAGTCGGAATACTGGCCACTCGCATCCATAGCTTGTCAGGTGGCATGCCCAACTGAGCAAACTCGGAGGAATGAGAGAATGCTGTGTCATCATTGTCAATGCTTTCACCAAGGAATATAAAGCTGCTGACGCTCTTCAGCTCTGTAACCCCTCCCTTCCCAGCAACTCCCCCCCCCATCTCAGTAACCCCCTCCCCATCTGTTTAAGGGATCTATCCAATGTTTAAAATGTACGTCTGTGAGAACGCATTCATACTTAGAAACCAATAAATAATATGTAAGGTCGTGACCGTCAAGCAAAGGGCATGACGCTTCAGCTTGCCCTCCGAATGTGTTGATTTACATTCCGAGCATTCCCCAAGGTCACTGTTCGAAATTAACCTTGATCCACATGAACGAATCTTGTCTTTTGTTTTATTGGAGA
Source organism: Hypanus sabinus (assembly GCF_030144855.1). NCBI lineage: Eukaryota > Metazoa > Chordata > Chondrichthyes > Myliobatiformes > Dasyatidae > Hypanus > Hypanus sabinus. The sequence goes on along the minus strand of NC_082734.1, from coordinate 3,366,940 downwards.
AAGGGTTTATTGCAAAACCTGACCTGGGTTAGCAGAATGTCCCCCATGGAATGGATTAGTGCAAACCCTAGTGTTTCCAGAGGAATGGGGTTGCACAGATATTAATGGATGTGGGGGCTGGAGGGGATTACAGAATCAGGGAGGGGAGTGGGGAGGTGGGAAGGGGATTACAGAGATAGAGAGGGATGTTGGGAAGAGAGGGATTACAGAGACAGGGAGAGCTCGAGGGGTCACTGAGGTGGGGAGGTATGTAGGGGAGGAAGGGTGTTACAGAGACAGGGAGAGCTCGAGGGGTCACTGAGGTGGGGAGGTATGTAGGGGAGGAAGGGTGTTACAGAGACAGGGAGAGCTCGAGGGGTCACTGAGGTGGGGAGGTATGTAGGGGAGGAAGGGTGTTACAGGGACAGGGAGGGAGAGGGGTCAAGGAGTTGGAGAGTTGTTGATGTTATAAAGTGATATATCTATAAGGACTTTAGCCTGGCATGAGAAGGAGGAAAGTTCCAGTTCTGCTTATTAAACATTGATTAATTCTTGGTGTTTTTGATTATCCAGATATAACCACACCCAAACTCATTTCACAGTGTTGTTCAAGGAGCATGCTTCATTCGCAGGATATCACAGAGTATTGATATGAACACTGTTTTTCACCTAAAGCTAGGATGTAGTCCTGTGGAAATGTTTGACTCACTGGAGTTAGATCCAGTGTTGGAAAAGTCTCCACCCCGTCCAGCACGTTGTATAAAGATGTGGCTGCAAACCTATCTCTGGAGTTGTGGTGAACTACATATACCTGTCTGGACACCCCCCCCCCCCCCCCGCTGACTGCTCCTGTGGCTCCTCCCACAGACCCCTGTATAAAGGCGATTGAGGTCTGAGCCCGGCCTCTCAGTCTCCAGGATGTAGTATGGTGATCACTCACTGCTTGTTCCTTCTTCCAGTCAATAAAAGCCGATATCTCGCCTTACGTCTCAGAGTGAGTTATTGATGGTGCATCAGGAGTTCCAACACCCTCCCTGGTCCGAGGCAGAATGTTCCATCCTCAGTCAGGACCTCACCTTTATCCCTCTGCACCTGCACCTCAGTGAGTTCCGCGCCTGTCATTGAGTTGAACACATCATCCGTCACCTGCATCTACAAGCCTACTTCTTAGACAAGGATTCCCCAGCACTCTCCTGTCTTCAACCCTCCTCCTTCTCTTAGACACTCTGCTCTGGACCTTTTCATCTGAGACATCAACCGCCTCGACTTCAGCACTCCCCTCGCCAATTCAGACCTTACCCCTTCTGAACGCACTGCCCTCCGCTCACTACTCACCACCAAACCCGCACGAAACAGGACACCCTCTACCTTACTGACAAGTCACAACTCTCAATCACCTCCTCTTTCTTACCCTTTAAAAAGAATCTCATTCAGCAGGATCAGATCACCACACCTGGACCAACCTCAACCTCATCAACTCCGGAAATCCGCCAGCACTACCGACAGCCTCATAGTTTCCTTGCCCTACCTCCCACACAAGATCCACAGACCTGACTGCCCAGATAGTCTACTCTTGCCCCACTTAACCCATGTCCACATACCTTGACTTTATTTTGTCCCCCTTGATTCAGTGTCCTCTGACCCAAGATACTTCTCATGCTCTCGATCTCTTCACTAACTTTCGATTCTCTGGCCCTGACCACCTTATTTTCACCATGGATGTCCAACCCATACACACTTCTATTCCCCCATCAGAAAGCCCTTAAAGTTCTCTGTTCCTTTCTCGACCACAGACCAAACTAGTTTCCCTCCTCCGTCTGCTGAAACCAGTCCTTGCCTTCAACAATTTCTTCTTAGACACCTTCCACTTTCTGCAGACCCAAGGTGTAGCCGTGGAACACACATGACGAGACACCCCACATTCCAAACCTACAACATGCCGCTCCCCAACTCTTTCTGCACGACATTGATGCCTGCATTGGTGCTGCTTCCTGCACCCATGTAGAGCTCATCGACTTCATCAACTTTACCACCAACTTCCACCCTGGTCCATCTCTGACACCTCTCTCCCCTTTCTCGACTTCTCCTTGTCCACCCCTGGAACCGTACTGATGTCTTTTATAAACCCACTTACTCTCACACCTATCTTTGCTATCCCCTTTTCTCAGTTCCTCCGTCTCCACTCCATATGTTCCCAGGACGAGGCTTTCCTTTCCAGAATATCCGCCTTCTTCAAAGTACAGGGTTTCCCTTCCTTCACCGTCGATGCTGCTCTCACCCATAACTCCTCAATTTCCCGGATATCTGCCCTCACTCCACCCTCCTGCCGCCATAGAGATCCCCCTGTCCTTACCTACCACCCCACAAGCCTTGACACTCAGCACATCATTCTCCACTACTTCCACCATCTTCAACAGGATCCAACCACCAAACAAATCTTTACTTCCCCCCCCCCAACACCTCTACACTCCACTCTATGCAGGGATCGCTCTCTCCGTGACTCCCTGTACAATTGGATCACTCGTCCACCAATCTCCCTCCTGGTGCTTATCCCCGCAAGTGGGAAAAGTGCTACACCTGCCCACTCAGACTCCCCCGTCATCATTCAGAGCCCCTAAGAGTCCTTCTAGTCTGTTGGGGTCGTCTGCTGTATCCAGTGTTTGTGCTGCGGCCTCCTCTACATTGGTCGGACCCAACGTAGATTGGGATACTGCTTTGTCGAGCCCCTTCACTCCATCCTGGATTTCCTGGTGGCCATTTTCATTCCAATCCCCTTTCCCTTTCTGAAATGTTGGTCCATGGCCCCCTCCACTGCCAGGATGAGGCCTCTGTCAAAATGGAGGAGCAACACCTTACGTTCTGCCTGCATAGATTCCAACAAATATCAATTTAGTCCATAAGGTAGGAGCAAAATTAGACCACCTGGCCCATCAAGTCTGCTCCACCATTTCAACATGGCTGATCCATTTTCCCCTTTGGTCCCAGTCTCCTGCCTTCTCTCCATATCCTTCATGCCCTGACTAATCAAGAATCTATCAACTTCTGCCTTAAGTATACCCTCCACAGCCAACTGTGGAAACGAATTCTGCAGATTTACCATCCTCTGGCTAAAGAAATTCCTTCTAATCTCCATCTAAATGGATGTCCTTCTATTCTGAGCCTGAGCCCTCTGGTCTTATACCCCCCCCCCCCCACCATAGGAAAATACCCTCTGCTCATCCAGTCTATCAAGGCCTTTCAACATTCGATAGTTTTCAATGAGATCCCCCTTCACTCTCCTGAACTCCAGAGAGTACAGGCCCAGAGCCGTCAATCTCGGAATCATTTTCATGAACCTCCTTTGAACCCTCATCAATGCCAGGACCTCCCTTCTTAGATAAAACTGCTCACAATACTCCATGGGAGGCCTCACTTGTGCTTTATAAAGCCTCAACATTGCATCCTTGTTTTTCTGTTCTAGTCCTCTTGAAATAGATGCTAACATTGTATTTGCTTTCCTCACCCCCGATTCAACCTGCAAATTTTCCTTTCCCAAGTCCCTGTGCACCTCAGATTTTTTGACTTTTCTCACCATTTAGAAAACAGTCAACCCTTTCATTTCTTCTACCAAAGTGCAAGACCGTACACTTCCCGACACTATTTCATCTGCCAATTTGCCCATTCTCCTAATCTGCCTAAATTCGTCTATACTCTCTCTGCTTCCTTAAAACTACCTGCCCCGCCACCTATCTTCGTATTGCCCACAAATTTGGCCTCAACCCCATCAATTCCGTCATCCAAATCATTGACATATAACGTAAAAGGAAGCGATTCCAATACAGCCCCCTGTGGAACACCACGAGTCACTGGCAGCCGACTAGCAAAGACTCCCTTTACTCTCACTCCTTGCCTCCTTCCAATCATCCAATGCTCTATCCATGCTAGTATCTTTCCTGTAATACAATGGGCTCATAACTTAACAGCCTCATGTGCGGCACCTTCATCCATCCAGCTTGTTATTTCTTCAAAGATTTTTCTAACTTTTGATAATTTCTCTCCTCCCCCCTTCTCTCTTTTTCCATTGCCTATTCTGGCTCCTTGTATTACCCCCTGCCTTCTCCTAACCTGCCCATCACCTCCCCTCCTTTGCTCCCCTCCTCCAACCTTTCCTCCCACGCTCCACTCTCCTCTCCTCTCAGCTTCCTTCTTCAACCTGTTAACTCTTCCTCCTACAGAAGATGACTGACAGGAAATGATGAAGTAGTGCTAGTGCTGGTGCTGGTGACTGGGTTAGTGGCCGGGGATGTTGACCAGCGTTACTGCTTGGGGAAAGGAACTATTTTTGAGTCTGGTGGTCCTGGCGAGGATGTTACGTAGCCTCCTCCCTGATGGGAGTGGGACAAACAGACCATGAGCAGAGTGGGGTGGGATCTGTCATGGTGTTAGTTTCTCTATATATTGTATGTCGATGGGGTGATGCGTTGGGCAGATTTGACTGCCTGTTGTAGAGCTTTCCTGCCCTATGGAGGGCAGTTTCTGTACCAGGCACTGATGCAACATGTTGGGATGCTTCCTACTACACATCTGTAGGAAAAGTATAGTGCAAAGACACAAAAGATACAAAATTCAATTGCATAAATAAATGGTGTAAGAGATGAATAACGATCATGGACCATTCAGAAATCTGATGTGGTGGAAAGAAGCTGTTCTTGAATCATTTAATTGCAAATGTGATGCTAGCATTCATTTCGAGAGGACTAGAATACAAGAGCAAGGATGTGATGCTGAAGCTTTATAAAGCACTGGTGAGGTTTCACTTTGTATATTAAGAGCAGTTTTCTGCCCATTAAAGGAGGTGCTGACATTGTAGAGAGTTCAAAGGAAGTTCACAAACATAATTCCAGAATTAAAAGACTTATAATATGAGGAGCATTTGAAGACTCTGGGCCTGTATTCACTAGAATTCAGGAGAGTAAGGGGGGATCTCATTGAAAGCTAACAAATGTTGAAAGGCCTTGTTAGAGTGGATGTTTCTGATGGTGGTGGTGTCCAAGACCAGAGGACACAGCCTCAGAATAGAGGGGCGTCCTTTCAGAATGGAGGTGAGGAGGGATTTCTTTTAACCAGAGGCTGGTGACTCGGTGGAATTCGTTGCCACGAGTGACTGTGGAGGCCAAGTCACTGCGTCAATTTAAGGCAGAGGTTAATAGATTCTTGATTAGTCAGGGAGTGATGGATATGGGGAGAAGGCAGGAGATTGGGGCTGAGAGGGAAAATTGATCAGCCATGATGAAATGGTGGAGCAGACTCGATGGGCCAAATGGCCTGATTCTGCTCCTGCATCTAACGATATTATGGTCTAATTAGAAATGATTTATTATTGTTGCACATTGTTGGCAACAGATTATATCATTACTCAGTGCACTGAGGTAGAACGAGGTAAAACAATAACTGCATAATAAAGTGTAACGACTATAGAGAAAGTACAATGCCAGCAAATAATAAAGTACAAGATCATAATGACACAAGATTATGATCAAGATTGTTCAAGATTCAAGGTACATTTATTAACAACGTATGTGTGCAATATAAAAAGTTGTTGTACCCGATGGCATTCGGTACTGCCTATTAAACGCTCCCGATGGCGTGCGCCTCAAATCGCCTCTGACAACCAAGTCCAGCTCCTGGCCTTCACGTGTGGCTTAGCTACTAACACCGGTGGAACCACTTCTACCGACAAGAGAAGGAACAAAGGCGGGTTACCGGTGCCTTAAAACCAGTCGCTTCGGGCGAATGGGGCTGGTCAGCCGTGGTTGGCAGCTTGTCTAGGAGAAAGAGAACTCTGATCTCTTGCAGCTATACCCACTCATGGGGGAGGCTTTGGGACTAAAACCCCGGGGAAAAATCTGGAGCTGGAGTCCCTAAGGCAGTCCTACATTGAGTTCAACGCTGACTGGCAACTCCTGTGACGCTGCTGGTGTCAAACTGTATCGGTCTCTGCCGTTCCTTTGGGTTCATCAGCTTCGTGGAGAGGGGCAGCTTGCTCTCCATACTGCACTGCCCTGTACACAGCGTCCACGGTTGACCCTGACTGACGGAAGCCTCATCGGCGTACAACTCGGAGATTCATCTTCTCCAGATAGCCAGAGAACTAAGAAAACCACGGAAGCCCTTCAAGGAAAATCATTACGCCTCCCTCATATGCAAAAAAAAAGAAATATATCGCTCAAACATATTGTGCTGAGGAACCAGTTTGTGTAACAATGGGGTTAAATCCGGCCTTTGACCTGCTTTCAGGCTTTTTTACCCTCTCCCCAATGGTGGTGGGAGGTGGGTTGGGGAGAGAAGAGCGAATATCCAGAGTGGGAGGGGGTTCTGCTTTACTCAGGCAGCGATTGACGGGGTCTGTGGAGGGCAGGCTGCTTCCTGAGGTGGGCTGAGCTGCGTCCACACTGACTTGTGGTCACGGGCAGAGCAGTTGCCGTGCCAGGCCAGGCTGTGTCTAGGTAGAACGCTTTCTACGGTGCATGGTGAGGTGCCAGGCCTGAGGAAGTTGATGAGCTTTCTTACCCATGTCCTTCCTCCTCAACGATGGTTGCAGCAGGAAGAGGGTGTGACCCCGATGGTGAGAGTCCTTAGGCGAGGATGCCACCTTCTTCCTCATGATGGATACGAGCTCGTGAAGATGTCCTCGATGGTGGAGAGGCTTGTGCTGCACCACACGATGCAGCCAGTCACAATTCTTTCTGCCGTACATGTGTAGGAAGTTACAGAGTTTACAATGATGTACCAAATCTCGTCAATCTCCTAATGAAGTTGGAACTACCCACGTCCCTTCACTATTGAATCGTTATGTTGGGCCCAGGACACATCTCCAAAGTGTTCTCACCTCTTCCATCGCTGGCCCTTCAAGGAGTACTGGCATGTGTTCTCCCAAACACACCTTGCTGAAGTCCACAATCAATTCTTTGATCTAGCTGACGTTGAGTATTTTTGTTGCAATACCACTCAACCAGCTTACTCCTGTACACTTCCCTGATGCCGTCTGAGATGTTTTCAATGATAGTGATGTCATCTGAAGATTTACTGATGATGTTCGAGTAGCACTTAGCTACGAGGTCATGAGAGGAGAGCACTTCCTCAAGGTTGGTTGTCAGATTGAGGAGAAGATCTGCACAGACTGTGATCTCCGATGAGCAAGACAGGACCCAGTTGCAGAGGGAGGGACAGAGGACCGGGTTTGAAGTTTGTTGATTAGTACTATGCAGATGATGGTGTGGAACACGGAGCTGTAATCAATGCACAGCTGCCTGACATACAGTAGGTACTATTGTCGTCCAGATGGCCTAGCACTTGAGTGGCAAACCAGTGAGATTGTATCCGCTGTAGACTTATTGAGGCGATAGGTAACTCGCAGTGGGTCCAGGTCCTTGCGTAGGCAGAACATAAGAAGTAAGAGCAGGAGTAGGCCATCCGGCCCATCGAGCCTGCCCCACCACTCAAAAAGATCATGGTTGATCTGTCCATAAACTCAGCTCCATCTACCTGCCTTTTCCCCATAACCCTTAATTCCCCTACTATGCAAAAATCTATCTAACTGTATCTTAATGTCAGGAACGGGGCCGGATGGACCCAAACGCAGGACGCAGACACTGAAGTACTAGGGGGAGGACAGGATGGGGATGCCATCGCATTTAAGGGTAGAGCTGGAGGTCAGGTAGATAGAGTGTCGGGCAGGCAGAGCAGAGTGGGCTCCCGGGGTTCAGGCAGGAAGGCAGACAGGTCTAGGTGGCGGAGAGCCCTCCCTGGGCGGGCCGCATTTGTCCCGGGTAGGGCCGCCTCCCAGGCAGAAACACCAGAGGCCTGGGCATGACCTGAACCCTTAGGCGGGTGCGGGGCAGAATCCCAGGGTTCGGGTGGAAGAGGAGGACGGGGCAGAGGAGAGCCCTCCCTGGGCGGGCTGCATTTGTCCCGGGTAGGGCCGCCTCCCAGGCGGAAACACCAGAGGCTTGGGCACAACGCGGACCCCTAGGCAGGTGCGGGGCACAATCCCAGGGTTCAGGCAGAAGAGGAGAACGGGGCAGAACCCCCGCCGGGCAGCGGCAGGTCGGCCGGACCTGCCCGATGGAGGCAAGGGGTAGGAACGTACATAGGTCCAGGGTGACCAACACAACAGCCATGATAGCAGGAAAATCGGGTAAGGCCGGCAGACAGCGCGACCGCGCGAACGAAACAAAAGAGCGGAGAAGCGGGACCAGCACATGGGAAGAAAGGTGGGGGAGCAGACCAACCTGGCAGTACTGGTACGGGGCAGAGAAGCATGATGAGGAGTAGATCTGAGCCCAGGCGGGATAACAGAATACAGAGAAGAGTTCAGAGCCGGTGGAGAAACAGAACAAAACAACCACCCGCCTGGTCCCAGTCCCGAGGCCCATTATAAACACCTGCAGCTCAATGAGTTACAGGTGTGCCTCCTTGAACCAGGAGGGCCCTAACTAGTTCACGGGTGACGGGAGGGGCAACTGCAGGACCCGGAGTCCAGACCCCTTGGACCGGATCGAGACCCGGAACACAGATTCCGGACCGGACCGGACCCTGACACTTAAATATATTCAGTGAAGAAGCCTCAACTGCTTCCCTGGGCAGAGAATTCCACAGATTCACCACTCTCTGGGAAAAACAGTTTCTCCTCATCTCCGTCCTAAATCTTCTCCCCTGAATCTTGAGGCAATGCCCCCTAGTTCTAGTCTCACCTACCAATGGAAACAACTTTCCTAATTCTATCTTATCTATCCCTTTCAAAATTTTGTATGTTTCTATAAGATCCCCTCTTATTCTTCTGTATTCCAGAGAGTGCAGACCCAGGCAACTCAATCTCTGCTCATAGGTTAACCCCTTCATCCCTGGAGTTGACTCTGGCCATGACCAACCTCTCAAAAGACTTCATCACAATAGAAGTGAGTGTCACTGGGTGAAAGTTGTAGAGGCTGCTCACCTTGCTCTTCCTGGGCACTTTTGTCACCCTTTTGAAGCAGATGGGAACCTCCGAGTACAGCAGTGAAAGACTGAAGAATCTATCCTACACCTTCTGAATTGCTTGCAGAATTGCACTGGCTCCAGCCAGTGTTGCTGTGCTGGGAGCCCTGCCTGTGGCTCCCAGTGAGGAAATCGAGGATCCATTTGCAGAGCAAGGTACAGAGGCCCTGGTTTTGAAGTGTGTTTGTTAGTACTGGGGGGATGCTAAGCTGTAATCAATAACCCCACTCCTCTCTTTACTAGGTAATCCTGGAAGCTACAGAGAGTGCAAAACAGGGTGCTAACACAGAACAGGGAACAGTGTAGCACAAGAACAGTCCCTTCAGCCCAACATATTTGTGCTAATCCCAATGACAGTCCACTTTTTTATGCTATTAACTGGAGTCCATGGACCCCAGGTTGGGAACGCTTGATCTAGAGTAATCCCACCTGCCTGTCCATGACTCTGTTCCCTGCCTGATGATGTGCATTTCTAAAACAATAGTCGTTTAGCAGTTTGTCCGATGCTACTGCGGGTCGTGGTGTTCTGGAGTTCGAGATTCAATTCTGGCACCGCCTGTAAGGAATGCATACATTCTCCACATGAACCACGTGGTACATTCCTCCCACAATCCAAAGCCACACAGGTTAGTAGGTTAATTGGCCACTGTAAATTGTCCTGCGATTAGGTTAGGGTTAGGTAAGTGCGTTGCTGGGTGGTGCAGTTCATTGGGCCAAAAGTTTAAAGTAAATTTTATTATCAAAGCACATATATGCCACCATATACAACCCTGAGATTCATTTTCCTGTGGGCATTCTCAGCAAATCTATAGAACAGTAACTGTAACAGGATCAATGAGAGTGTGGAAGACAAACTGCGTAGATGCAGATATAAATAAATAGCAACAAATAATGAGATAAAGAGTCCTTAATGTGAGGTCATTGATTGTGGGAACATCTCAATGGATGGGAAAGTGAGTGTAATTATCCCCTGACAGTTGAGGGTTAGTAACTGTTCCTGAACCTGGTGGTATGAGTCCTGAGTTGACTGAAGGGCCTGTACCACGTTGCTTCTTTAATTAAAAAAATGTTGATAACATCTCTACCTCCACCACTGCTCCAGCATCCATTGTAGGCACCCACCACTCTGTGTAAAAGAACAATAACTCACCCCACACATCTCCTTTGAACTTGCCCCTCCCACAAGGAGTACAGGAGTGTGGTGGACCGGTGGGTCAAATACTGTCACAGCAAGCCTGCACTCGGTATCGTCAAGACCAAGCAACGGACTGCGGAGTGGGGAGAACAGGGGTCGACGGTGGGAAGGGTGAGCTCCCGTTCAAGCTTCAAGTTCCTGGGTGTCAACATTTTGGAGGGTCTGTCCTGGGCCAAACATATTGATGCAATCATGAAGAAAGCATGGGAGCCGCTACACTTCGGTGGGAGACTGGGGAGATTTAGTAAGACCCTTTCCAAATTGCTATAGGTTTCAGTGGGTGGTCAGTTAGGGAACAGTGACCACAGCTCCTGAACTTTCAGGATAGTTACAGATAAGGAGAGGTCTGGCCCTTGTTGGAGAGTCTTGAATTGGAGTGGGGCAAATTACAAGGGCATTGGGCAGGAACTAAGGAGAGTTAATTGGGAACTGTTTTTTTTCTGGGAAGTCCACATCAGACATGTGGAGGGTGGAGGATCAATTGCACAGAGTACAGGAAAGGTATGTTCCTGTTAGAAGGAAGGACAAGGATGGAAAGATAAGAGAACCTTGGATGTTCACTGAGATGATGAATTTAGAGATGAAGGAAAAGGAAAAGAATAAAAAGCTTCAGAAACCGGGACAAATGGAGCAAATGAGGAGAATGAAAAGCCCTTGGCAAGTAAGATTAAGGTGAATCCCAAGGCATTCCATAGCAGGGCAAATGCAAGCAGACAGTACACTATTAAGGGAAGATCCTTAACTTGGCCTGTGGAAAGCAGCCAGTGAGTGAGTAGAGATTTGAGGCTTTGACTCGAGAGGCTTCGACGAGAAGAGGCGGAGGACGAGCTTGTTCCCAGTTAGTCTCTACAATGCCTCCTGAGACAGTGATGTGCCTCTCCTGTGAGATATGGCAGTCTTGGGGGAAATCCCCTCTCCCACAGAGTCACATCTGCCAGAAGTGCTTGCGGCTGGGCGATCTGGAAGACCGTGTAAGGAATCTGGAGCAGCAGCTGGATGACCTTCGACTCATGGGGGAGAATGAGGCAGTCATAGGTGAGAGCTACAGGGAGGTAGTCACACCTAGGCTGCTGGAAGCAGGTCGTTGGGTGACAGTCAGAGGGTGGAAAGCAAAGGAGAGTAGACAGGTAGTGCAGAGCACCCCTGTAGCCATTCCCCTGAATAATAAGTTTACCGTCCTGGATGCTGTTGGTGAGGACAACCGACCAGGTGTGAGCCATGGTGGCAGGGCCTCTGGCACTGAGTCTGACCCTGTGGTGCAGAAGGGTGGGACGGAGAAGAGGAGAGTTGTCGTCATTGGAGACTCTACAGTCAGGGGAGCAGACAGGAGATTTTGTGGACGTGAGAAGGACAGGGAAAGCAACCAGAAGTCGTGATACATGTTGGGACCAACGACATAGGCAGGAAGAGGGATGAGGTCCTGAAGTGTGAGTTTCGGGAACTAGGCAGAAGGCTGAAGAACAGGACATCAAGGGTGGCGTTCTCAGGATTGCTGCCAGTACTACGTGATAGTGATGGTAAGAATTGGAGGAGATGGCAGTTGAATGAGTGGCTGAGGAGTTGGTGCAGGGGGCAGGGTTTTAGATTTTTGGATCATTGGGATCTCTTCCGGGGAAGGTGGAACCTGCACAGGTTGGATTGGTTGCACCTGAACTCGAGGGGGAGCAATATCCTTGCTGGTAGGTTTGCTAGCATGGTTCAGGAGGGTTTAAACTAATTTGCATGGGGTATAGGACCCAGAGTGATAGAGCAGTGAAAGAAGTGCATGGAGTAAAGCCAGATCTAACATATAGAGAGGCTTTGAGGAAAGAGCAGCAGAATAAAGAGTATAAAGGTAGTAAGGTAGAAGGGTTAAAGTGTGTGTACTTCAATGCAAGAAGCATCAGGAACAAAGGTGATGAACTGAGAGCTTGGATACGTATGTGGAATTATGATGTAGTGGCCATTACGGAGACTTGGCTGGCACCAGGCAGGAATGGATTCTCAATATTCCTGGATTTCAGTGTTTTAAAAGGGATGGGGGGGAGGGGAGGAGGGGTGGCATTACTGGTCAGGGATACTATTACAGCTGCAGAAAGGGTGGATAATGTAGCAGGATCCTCTTTTGAGTCAGTATGGGTGGAAGTCAGGAACAGGAAGGGAGCAGTTACTCCACTGGGGGTAGAGATACTGAGGAGCAGATTGGGAGGCAGATTTTGAAAAGGTGCAAAAATAACAGGGTTGTTATCATGGGTGACTTTAACTTCCCTAATTTTGATTGGCACTTGATTAGTTCCAAGGGTTTAGATGGGGCAGAGTTTGTTAAGTGTGTCCAGGATGGATTCCTGTCACAGTATGTTGACAGGCCGACTGGGGGAATGCCATACTAGATCTAGTATTAGGTAACAAACCGGGTCAGGTCACAGATCTGTCAGTGGGTGAGCATCTGGGGGACAGTGATCACCGGTCCCTGACCTTTAGCATTATCATGAAAAAGGATAGAATCAGAGAGGACAGGAAAATTTTTAATTGGAGAAGGGCAAATTATGAGGCTAGAACTTGTGGGTGTGAATTGGGATGATGTTTTTGCAGGGAAATGTACTATGGACATGTGGTCGATGTTTAAGGATCTCTTGCAGGATGTCAGGGATGAATTTGTCTTGGTCAGGAAGATAAAGAATGGTAGGGTGAAAGAGCCATGGGTGACAAGTGAAATGGAAAATCTAGTCAGGTGGAAGAAGGCAGCATACATGAGGTTTAGGAAGCAAGGATCAGATGGGTCTATTGAGGAATATAGGGTAGCAAGAAAGGAGCTTAAGAAGGGGCTGAAAAGAGCAAGAAGGGGGCATGAGAAGGCCTTGACGAGTAGGGTAAAGGAAAACCCAAAGGCATTCTTCAGTTATGTGAAGAACAAAAGGATGACAGGAGTGAAGGTAGGACCGATTAGAGATAAAAGTGGAAGATGTGCCTGGAGGCTGTGGAAGTGAGCGAGGTCACTCTTCTCTTCGATATTCACCACTGAGAGGGAACTTGATGACGGTGAGGACAAAATGAGTGAGGTTGATGTTCTGGAGCATGTTGATATTAAGGGAGAGGAGATGTTGGAGTTATTAAAATACATTAAGATGGATAAGTCCCTGGGGCCTGACGGAATATTCCCCAGGCTGCTCCATGAGGCAAGGGAAGAGATTGCTGAGCCTCTGGCTAGGATCTTTATGTCCTCTTTGTCCACAGGAATGATACTGGAGGATTGGAGGGAGGCGAATGAAGTACCCTTGTTCAAAAAAGGTAGTAGGGATAGTCCAGGTAATTATAGACCAGTGAGCCTTACGTCTGTGGTGGGAAAACTGTTGGAAAAGATTCTTAGAGATAGGATCTATGGGCATTTAGAGAATCATGGTCTGATCAGGGACAGTCAGCATGGCTTTGTGAAGGGAAGATCGTGCCTAACAAGCCTGATTTGAGTTCTTTGAGAAGGTGACCAGGCATATAGATGAGGGTAGTGCAGTGGATGTGATCTACATGGTTTTTAGTAAGGCATTTGACAAGGTTCCACATGGTAGGCTTATTCAGAAAGTCAGAAGGCATGGGATCCAGGGAAGTTTGGCCAGGTGGATTCAGAATTGGCTTGCCTGCAGAAGGCAGAGGGTTGTGGTGGAGGGAGTACATTCAGATTGGAGGGTTGTGACTAGTGGTGTCCCACAAGGATCGGTTCTGGGACCTCTACTTTTCGTGATTTTTATTAACGACCTGGATGTGGGGGTAGAAGGGTGGGTTGGCAAGTTTGCAGACGACACAAAGGTTGGTGGTGTTGTAGATAGTGTAGAGGATTATCGAAGATTGGAGAGAGACATTGATAGGATGCAGAAGTGGGCTGAAAAGTGGCAGATGGAGTTCAACCCGGAGAAGTGAGATGGTACACTTTGGAAGGACGAACTCCAAGGCAGAGTACAAAGTAAATGGCAGGAGTGTGGAGGAGCAGAGGGTTCTGGGGGTACATGTAGATAGGGTAGTTAAGAAAGCTTATGGGGTGTTAGCTTTCATAAGTTGAGGGATAGAGTTTAAGAGATGCGATGTAGTGATGCAGCTCTATAAAACTCTAGTTAGGCCATACTTGGAGTACTGTGTCCAGTCGCCTCACTATAGGAAGGACGTGGAAGCATTGGAAAGGGTACAGAGGAGATTTACCAGGATTCTGATTGGTTTAGAAAGTATGGATTATGATCAGAGATTAAGGGAGCTAGGGCTTTACTCTTTGGAGAGAAGGAGGATGTGAGGAGACACGATCGAGGTGTACAAGATATTAAGAGGAATAGACAGAGTGGACAGCCAGCACGTCTTCCCCAGGGCACCACTGCTCAGTACAAGAGGACACGGCTTTAAGGTAAGGGAAGGGAAGTTCAAGGGGGATATTAGGTTTTTCATTCAGAGAGTGGTTGGTGCGTGGAATGCACTGCCTGAGTCAGTGGTGGAGGCAGATACACTAGTGAAGTTTAAGAGACTACTAGACAGGTATATGGAGGAATTTAAGGTGGGGGGTATATGGGAGGCAGGGTTTGAGGGTCGGCACAACATTGTGGGCCGAAGGGCCTGTAATGTGCTGTACTATTCTATGTTCTATGTATAAAATCCTTACCGGAATGTCAGCCTTCATTGCTAGAGGGATTGAATCCAAGAGCAGGGAGGTCATTCTGCAACTGCACAGGGTACTGGTGAGGCCGCACTGGGAGTATTGTGTGCAGTTCTGGTCTCCTTACTAGAGGAAGGATATACTGGCTTTGGAGGAGGTGCAGAGGAGGTTCACCAGGTTGTTCCAGGGATGAGGAGAGATTGAGTAGCCTGGGTCTACACTCTCTGAAATTCAGAAGAATGAGAGGGGATCTTATAGAAACATACAAAATTTTGAAAGGGGATAGATAAGATAGAAGTAGGAAAGTTGTTTCCATTGGTAGGTGAGACGAGAACTAGGGGACATTGCCTCAAGATTTAGGACGGAGATGAGGAGAAACTGTTTTTCCCAGAGAGTGGTGAATCTGTGGAATTCTCTGTCCAGGGTAGCAGATGAGGCTTCCTCACTAAATATATTTAAGAAACAGTAAGATAGATTTTTGCATAGTAAGGGAATTAAGGGTTATGGGGAAAAGGCAGTTTGATGGAGCTGAGTTTACGGACAGATCAACCATGATCTTTTTGAGTGGTGGGGCAGGCTCGATGGGCCGGATGGCCTACTCCTGCTCCTATTTCTTATGTTCTTATGTAACAATGCAGCTGAGCAGAGAGATCTTGGGATCCAAGTTCATAGTTCCTTGAAGGTGGCTTCACGGGTCAAAAAGGCCTATGAAATGATTGTTTATTAGTTGAGGCATTGAGTCCTAACTTAATAAAACTCTAGTTAGGCCACATCTGGAGTATCGCACACAATTCTGGTTGCCCCACAACAGGAAGGACGTTGGGGCTTTGGAGAGGGTGGAGAAGAGGCTGCCTGGTTTAGAGGGCACATGTTATCACGAGAGGCTGGATGAACTGCGGTTGTTTTCTCTGGAGTGACGGAGGCCAACAGGAGATCTGGTAGAGGTTTACAAGGTTATGATAGAGTGGACACGAGTATCTGTTACCCAGGGTAGAGATGTCTAATCGCAGAGGGCAGGCTTTGAAGGTGAGGGGGGTAGGTTCAAAGGGGATGTGAGGGGTAAGTTTTTTACTCAGAGTGGTGGATGCCTGGTATGGTGGGAGAGGCAAATAAATTAGAGGCTTGATAGGCTCATGGATAGGCAGATGGAGGGATACGGAGGAGGGATTAGTGTTCTGGTGTTTTAGATTTGCTTGTGTGCTGGGTCCGGAGGCCTGTTCCTGTACTGTACTGTTCTTTGATCTGTGCTCTAACTGCCCCAGGTCGCAAATGAATCTCAAAGTTGCATACAGCAACACACTGCCAATGTAGTTTGATAATACTTTTACCTTGAACTTTGAACAAACCTGATTCTGATTGTTTGGCTTACTGTCACTGACATAGGTTGTAAATTTCAGATTCGGTGGTAACAGAGACAGGTGGGGGAGGGCTGGAGAAGAAATCAGCCAACGCGTTATGAGTGAGTCAGACCCGAAGGGCCAAAGAGCCTCCCCTGACTCCTGGGACCCGTCGGGAGCCGTGCTCAGGAACCAAGCCGCAGAACAGGTTTGGACAAGGTTTTGGCTGAGCCTGTAACAGAAACTCGAGCTCTTTAAACCTGTGACTGATACTTCAGCCCTGCTGACTGCGTCGCTCTTGCCCCTCCCTCGTTCCTCCCCAGGACTGAAGGTGGGGAAGCCTCTCACAGACAGAGAAACCAACACCTGGAGAACACGTATCCAGCCATGAACACCTTCGTTCTCCTGCTGTCTGCTGCTGCTGCTTGTGAGTCTTCTTGTCTTACTTTGGTGTCTCTCGGGGTGAGATGGGAGTGGGGGAGAGGGGTGGGGCGGTGGGGAGGGGGCAGTTCAACAGACTGGTGAAAAATCCCATTTACAGTCACTATTTTCACATGATGTGAAACTGCAGAATACAGCAAAGACATAAAAATTACTGAAGCTTACCAAATAGTACAAATTCAAGAGTAACAAGACAGTGTTCCTGGTCCATCACAATTATGCTATAGTAAAATCAGTTGTTTAGTATATACTAACAACTGAGTAGGATATAGTTGTTTAGTATAGTTTATAATCAGTATAATCAGAGTGGGAATCAGTTGTTCCAGAACGGGAGAGAGAAGAGGCGGGAGTAAGAGGAAAGAGTGAAAGTAGAAGAGATTGGGGGGGGGGGGGGATGAAAGACGAAATGGAAAGAAGGTGGGGAAGAGGGAGAAGAGGACAGAGGGAAGGGAGGGTGAGAGGTAGAGGGGAAGGGGTAATGAGGAGGAGAGAAACCGGGGATAAAGGGGTGGGAGGGGATAAGGGCAGTGAGGGGGAAGAAAAGAGGGGGAGAGGGGCTAAGGAAAGGGCGAGAGGAGAGAGGGAAGAGGAAGGTGCATAGAGGGGAAGTGGTAATGGAAGGGGAGGGGAAGGAGAGAGGGGAGGAAAGGGAAGGGAAGGAAGGTAGGGGAGAGTGAAGAACAGGGTGGGGAAGGAGAGGGGGGAGAGGAATAGGTGAGATGGAAGGGGGACGAGAGTGAAAAGGGAAGTGGGGAATGGGAGAGGGAGGAAGAGGAAGTAAGGGGAGTTCAAGTGCAAGGAGGGAATAGGAGGGTTGAGGGGCAGTGAAGAGAAGGGAAGAGGAAGGGTAGAAAGGATTGAGGACAGCAGAGAGAAGAATGTTGGAGAGAGGGGAGAATGAGGTAGAATGGGGAAGAGAAGGGAGACAAAGGCATGAGAGAGAAATAAAGGAGGGAGAGAGGAGGGATGGAGAAAAGGAGTGGGAATTAGGGAGTGTGAGGGGAAGGGAGGGTCGAGGGTGCAAGCAAGGGGGGCGGAGAGGGGGGACATTGTATCGGAGGGATAGGAATGTAGGCAGGGGGTAGGCATGGCTCTGCTGGTGAAGAATGGCATCAAATCAGTAGAAAGATGTGACGTGGGATCTGAAGTTGTCGAAACTTTGTGGTTGAGTTAAGAAACTGCAAGGGTAAAAGGACCCTGATGGCAGTTAGATACAGACTTCTCAACAGTGGCTGGGAGGTGGACCACAGATTACAACAGCAAATAGAAAAGGCATGTGGAAAGGGCAATGTTACTATTAGTCATGGGAGATTTTAACATGCAGGTTGAATGGGAAAATCAGGCTGGTAATGGATCTCAAGAGAGCGAGTTTGTTGAGCGTCTATGAGATAGCTTTTCAGAGCAGTTTGTCGTTGAGCCTACTTGGGGATCAGCTCTACTGGATTGGATGTTATGTAATGAACCGGAGGTGCCTAGGGAGCTTAAGGTAAAAGCACCCTTAGTGATCACAGTATGATTGTGTTCAACTTGAAATCTGATAGGGAGAAAGTAAAGTTTGATGTAGCAAGAGCATTTCGGTGGAGTAAGGGAAATTATGAGAGAGGAGTTGGACAAAGTGAAAAGGAGCTGCGGGCAGGGACGTCATCAGAGCAGCGATGGTGTGCACTTTTGGGAAAAATGAGGGTGGTGCAGGTCCCGGGTATTCCAAAAGAGAAGTATTAGTCAAATGGCAAAATACTGTAGCACAACAGTGGCTGATGACGGAAGTCAAAGCTAATGTAAAAGCAAAAGAGGGTACACAACAAAGCAAAAATTAGTGGGAAGACAGAGGATTGGAAAGTCTTTAAAAACCTACAGAGAGGAACTAAAAGAATCATTAGGAGGGAAAAGGTGAAGTATGAAAGCAAACCAGCAAACAATATCAAAGTGGATATTAAAAGCTTTTTCAAGTATGTAAAAAATAAAAGAGAGATGAGAGTAGGTATAGAACAACTAGAAAATGAGGCTGGAGAAATAACCACAGGGACAAGGAGACAGCAGATGAACTAAATGAGTATTTTGCATCAGTCTTCACTGTGGAAGACACTAGCAGTGTGCCAGATGTTGTAGTGTGTGAAGGAAGAGAAGTGGGTGCAGTTACTATTAGAAGAGAGAAGGTGCTCAAAAAGCTGAAAGACCTGTAAGTACACAAGTGTTCGGCACGGACTAGAAGGGCCGAGATGGCCTGTTTTCATGCTGTAATTGTTATATGGTTATAAGTTACCTGGCCCAGATGAACTGCACCCTAGGGTTCTGAAAGAGGCAGCGTTAGAGATTGTGGTGGCATTAGAAATAATCTCTCAAAACTCATTGGATTCTGGCATGGTGCCAGAGGACTGGAAAACTCCAAATGTCACTCTGCTCTTTAAGAAAGGAGGAAGGCAGCAGAAAGGAAATTATAGACCAGTTAGCCTGACCCCAGCGGTTGGGAAGATGTTAGAGTCAATTGTTAAGGATGACACAGGACAAAATTGGACAAAGTCAGCATGGTTTCCTTAAGGGAAAATCCTGCCTGATGAACCAGTTGGAATTCTTTGAAGACGCTACAAGTAGGATAGGTAAAGGGATACAGTGGGTGTTGTTTATTTGGACTTTCAAAAGGCCTTTGACAAGGTGCCACACATGAGGCTGCTTAGCAAGTTAAGAGCCCATCGTATTACAGGAAAGCTACTAACATGGTTAGAGCATTGGCTGATTGGTGGGAGACAGTGAGTGGGAATAAAAGGATCAGTTACTAGCTCTGCAGGGGTCAGTGTTGGGACTGCTTATTTTTATGCTGTGTATCAATGATTTAGATGATGGAATAGGTGGCTTTGTTGCCAAGTTTGCAGATGATAAGACAGGTGGAGGGGCAGGTAGTGTTGAGGATACAGGTAGGATGCAGACAGACTTAGACAGATTAGGAGAATGGGCAAGAAAGTGGCAAATGAAATGCAATGTCTGAAAATACATGGTCATGCACTTTTGAAGTAGAAATAAATGTGCGGACCATTTTCTAAATGGGGAGAAAATCCAAAAACTCTGAGATGCAGAGGGACTTGGGAGTCCTTGTGCAGAACACCCTGAAGGTTAACTTGCAGGTTGAGTCAGTGGTGAGGAAGGCAAATGCAATGTTAGCATTCATTTCAAGAGGTCTAGCATACGAGAGAAGGGGTGTGATGCTGGATCTTTATAAGGCACTGGTGAGGCCTCACCTTGAGTATCGTGAACAGTTTTGGGCCCCTCGTCTTAGAAAGGATGTGCTGGCATTGGAGAGGGTCCAGAGGAGGTTCACAAGGATGATTCCAGGAATGAAAGGGTTATCATACGAGGACCACTTGATGGTTCTGTATCTGCACTTGCTGGAATTTAGAAGGATGAGGGGGATCTCATTGAAACCTTTCGAACATTGAAAGGCCTAGACAGAGTAGATGTGGAAAAGGCGTTACCCACTGCAGGAGAGTCTAGGACAAGAGGGCACAGCCGCAGGATACAGGGCAGCCATTCAAAACAAAGATGCAGAAAAATCTGGCAGCACATTCCAGTTACATCCCCCCCCTCATATGGCTGGCCTGGGACAAGGCATTGGCTATCCACGTGATCTACTGTATGCCTCTTATCATCTTCTACAGCTTTTTCGTTCACATCTCCTCTTTCATTCCAAAGAGAAAAGCCATAGCTTGTTCAACCTTTCCTCATAAGATGCTCTCTTATCCCATAAGACATGTTCTCTAATCCAGGCAGCATCCTGATCAATCTCCTTTCTCCTGTGAAGGTCTGACATGATTGAACACAATATTCCAAATGTGGTCTAACATCTTAGAGTTATATTGTGGCTCGTGAACTCAATTCCCCGACCAATGAAGCCACCACACCATACGCCTTGTTGGCCACCATATCAACGTGCGGCAGCTTTGAGGGATCTATGGATGCGGGCCCCAGGTCCCTCTGTTCCTCCACACTGCTAAAGAACCTGCCATTAACTTTGTGCTCTCTCCTCAAGTTTGACCTTCCAAAGTGAGTCGCTTCACATATTTACCAGGTTGAACTCCACCTGCCACTCCTCAGCCCAGCTCTGCATCCTATCAATGTCCCGTTGTAACCTGCAATCACCTTCTACACTATCCACAATATCACCAACTTCCGTGTTATCGGCTAGCTTGCTAACTTCCTGAACTTGGTGGTGTGGGACCTACTGCCCGATGGGAGCTGTGAGAAGGTGGCGTGGCCGGATGGTAGGGATCTTTGATGATAAATGTTGCCTTCTTGCAGCCCTGCCTCCAGTAGATACTACTGATGGGAGGGATGAGCCTAGGATGTACTTGGGTGAGTCCACCACTCTCTGAAACTTCTTACGTTCGAATTCCTATACCAGGCCATGATGCAGCCAGTCAGGTCACTTCCAACAGTGCATCTACTGAAGTACGTTAGACTGTTCCGTGACAAACCAGAACTCCGGAACCTCCTAACAGAGTGCAGGCGCTGGCTCACCTTTCTGATAATTGCATCGACCCAAGACAGGTCATCTGATACGCTAATGGCCAAGCATTTAAAGCTCAGAGTCACAAACACAATCAAGTTTATTGTGGGCTCCTCCCATTTCCTACAGACAAAAGGTACAGCCATGGGTCAATCACAAACAAGAGAAAATCTGCAGATGCTGGAAATGGTGTGTGTTGTGTAGCCGTGGGTCCCAGCTATGCCTGCCTTTTTATCAGCTACGTGGAATAGTCCATGTTCCAAGCCTACATGGTATCCATCCCCCACTTTTCCAACGCTGCATCAACTGCATTGGTGCTGCTTCCTGCACCCATGCAGAGCTCGTCAACTTCATCAACTTTGCCTCCAAATTCCACCCTGGCCTCAAATGCGCCTGGTCCAGTTCCGACACCTCCCTCCCCTTTCTCGATCCCAATGTCTGTATTTCTGGAGACAGCTTATTCACTGATGTCTATTTCAAACCCACAGACTCTCACAGCTGCCTGGACTAGACCTCGTCCCACACTGCCACTTGTAAAAACACCATCCCCTTCTCAGAATTTCTCCATCTCCGCCGCATCTGCTCTCAAGATGAGGCTTTTCATTCCAGAACAAAGGAGATGTCCTCCTTTTTCAAAGAAAGGGGCTTCCCTTCCTCTACCATCAACGCTGCCCTCAATCACATCTCTTCCATTTCACGCATGTCTGCTCTCACTCCATCGTCCCTACCAGGGATAGGGTTCCTCTTGTCCTCACCAGCCTCCGTGTCCAGCACGTAATTCTCTGAAACTTCCACCACCTCCAACGGGACCCCATCACCAAACACATCTTTCCCTCCCCCTCACTTTCTGCTTTCCACAGGGATTGTCCCCTATGTGACTCCCTCGTCAGTTTGTCCCTCCCCACTGATTTCCCTCCTTGCAAGTTGAACAAGTGCTACATCCTGCCTCCACACCTCCTTCCTCACTACCAACCAGGGTCCCAAACAGTCCTTCCAGGTGAGGCGCCCTTCACCTGTGAGTCTGTTGGGGTCTTTTACTGTGTCCGATGCTCCTGGTGTGGCCTGCTGTATATCGGTGAGACCCGACGTAGATTGGGAGACCGCTTCACCGAGCACCTACGCTCCATCCGCCAGAAAAAGCGGGATCTCCCCGTGGCCTCCTCCTTTAATTCTACTTCCTACTTCCATTCTGATATGTCCGTACGTGGCCTCCTCCACTGTCGCCATGAGGCCACACTCAGGTTGGAGGAGCAACACCTTGTCTTCTGTCTGGATAGCCTCCAACTTGATGGCATAAACATCGATTTCTCTAACTTCTGGTAATGCTCCCCACTCCTTCTCTATTCCCCATCCCTTTTTCTCTCTCTCACCTTATCTCCTTGCCTGCCCATCGCCTCCCTCTGGTGTTCCTCTGCCTTTTCCTTCCTTCCATGGCCTTCTATCAGATTCCCCCTTCTCCAGCCCTGTATCTCTCACCAATCAGCATCCCATCTCTTTACTTCACCCATCCCGGTTTCACCTATCACCTTGTGATTCTTCCTCCCCTCCCTCCACCTTCTAACTCTGACTCCTCATCATCTTCTCTCCAGTCCTGGTGAAGGGTCTCGGCCCGAAACGTCAACTGTACTCTCTTCCGTCGATGCTGCCTGGCCTGCTGAGTTCCTCTGGCATTTTGTGTGTGTTGCTTGGATTTCCAGCATCTGCAGATTTTCTCTTGTTTGTCAAGTTTATTGTCACCTGCCCAAGTTGCAGAGTAGGTAGGGCAAATTACTACTAGTTATAATAAAGCAATTAAATATTCATCATCATCATCATGTGCCGTATCATATGACATCATCAGTATGCGTCATGTTATATGGCGTGGGCAATCGTTGACCATGATTCTTCTTGGCAATTTTTTCTAAAGAAGAGGTTTCCCATTGCCTTCTTCTGGGCAGTGTCTTTACAAGACGGGTTATCCCAGCCATCACTGATACTCTTCAGAGATTGTCTGTCTGGTATTAGTGGTCACTAGGGCTCGTGCTGTGCACCACTTGCTCCTGTGGTTTCACGAGGACTGAGAGCTGGTGTGTGTTCCCTTGACTTCCCCTCCAGAAGTCTACAATCGGTTCCTCAGTCTTGATGATGTTGAGCGTGGAGTTGTTGTTATGACAACATTCAACCAGCTGATAGCTGGAACAGGGTTGATGGGGAGAGAAAGAGAAAGAGAGAGAGAGAGCAGGGAGGGGGATGGAGGAGGGAAGGCGAAAAGAAGAGAGAATGAGGGGGTGTGAGATGAAGGGAGAGGGCCGAGGGAGTGGGAGAACAGAAGGGAGAAAGGGAGAGAAAAGGGTGAGAGGGAGGAAGTGTGGATGGAGAGAGGGGGGAAAGGGGGTGAAGGATTGAAGGGGAGAAGGGAGAGAGGAATGAAGGGGAGGAAGGAGGGAGAGCAGGAGGGGGAGGAGAGGGTGGTTGTATACTCAGTGAGGGGCAGAGTCTCTTTCCTGAGGCCCTGCCCTGTAAGTGGCCCCTCGCAATGGGCCCGTACTCACTAGAATAAAGGGGATCTCTTTGAAGACTATCAAATATTGAAAGTCCTCAATAGAGTGGATATGGAGAGGATGTTTCCTGTGGTGGAGCAGACTAAGACCAGAGGACACAGACTCAGAGTACATTTAAAACAGAGATAAGGAGGAATTTCTTTTTACCAGAAAGTGGTAAATCTGTGGAATTCTTGGCTGTGGAGGCCAAGTCATTGAGTGTATTTAAGGCAGAGGTTGATAAATCATTGATTGGTCAGGGCATGAAGGGATACGGAGGGTGGGAGAAGGCAGGAGATTGGGGCTGAGAGGGAACATGGATCAGCCATGATGAAATGGTGGAGCAGACTCATGGGGCCAAATGGCCTCATTCTGCTCCTATATCTTGTGATCTTAATAAAAAAGCAAGAAAGCAAGAATGTAATGTTGAGGTATTGGTTAGACCACCCTTCGAGTATTGTGAGCAGTGTTAGGCCCCACATCTCAGGAAGGATGTACTGGCATTGGAAAAAGTCCAGAGGAGGTTTACGAGAATGATCCTTGGAATGAAAGGGTTGACATATGAGGAACGTTTCATGGCTCTGGGCCTCTACTCACTGGAGTTTAGAGGAATAGGGAGTGGTGGGGTTTGCAGGAAACCTACCAAACGTTGACAGCATCAACAGTTACAGGAAGAAGCCAGCAATATGGGGTTGAAAGAGAAATTAAATCAGCCAAGGTTTGAACTTTTATTAAGGAATTAGCAAAGCTCACAATCTTGAAGCAATAAAAACTAACTGAAACTAAAGCTAGTGATTTAAAAAAATAGACAGCATTATAAACGTAGCTTTCTTCAAGGTAATTAAGACGATAAAATACAGGAGCAGAATGAGGCCATTTGGCCCATCGAGTCTGCTCCACCATTTCATCATGGCTGATCCTTTTCCCTCTCAGCCCCAATCTCCTGCCTCCCCCCCCCCCCCGTATCCGTATGCCCCATATGCCCTGACCTATCATCCTCTGCTTTAAATATACCCAATGACTTGGCCTCCACAGCTGCGTGTGGCGGTAGATTAAGTGAAGTTAAGCAGTCAACGAAAAAAGTCATTCTGGCTCTCTCCCTAGCTCAAGGCGAGCCCTAAAGTCAAAGCATGAAAGCATAACTTTGCTTCTACCATGCCCCAATCCACATGACTAACTGCCCATAGTAAACGCACAGCAAAATAATACAATAAAATGCAGATAGAAATTAAATATATGGCTGCTACGAGCGGAGCGGACTCGAAGAGCCAACCGGCCTAATTCTGCTGCGATGTCTGATGGGTTTACGTTTATCCTCAACACTGGCGCCCCTCGAGGCTGCGCCCTCAACCCTCCGCTCCACTCCCTACACGATCATGACTGAGTGGCCAAATTCTGTTCCAACTGCACCTCCTACATTGGCAAATAATGCCACCGGAGAGGGCTGGCCAGTGGTGTAATGGTATCAGCACTGGACTTTGAGGCGACTGGTCCCGAGTTCAAATCCAGCTGTATGAAATCCCGAGGACAGCAGCCATATCCACCGGAGTGTAATGGAATACTGCTGCTCCATCAACACGCAGGAAGATTGACACCCACTTGCTTGGTACAGGCATCTGTTCCCTCCACCATCGACAAACAGCCACGGCAGTGTGTGTACTATCTACAACGCAGCAACCTTCCAGACCCACGACAAGAACAGCAGATACCTGGGAACGCCACTATTCGGAAATCCCCTTCCAAGCCACAATCCAAAATCATGGAATTCCCTCCCTGTGGGTGTACAATGGTCCAGGAAGGCACCTCATTGCCATTTTGGCTGGGAACACATCCCGTAAATGAATAACTTTTTAAAAATCTACTTCCATATCTTGCCATTTAAACCCTATGAGTCAACAGTGAATTGGAAATCAAGGCAGCAGGCCATATCTCTTATATCATCATATCTCAAACAATTAGAGTACAGGAGAGGGCCCAGTGACGTGCTTTCAAGATGACAGATATGAAAATACTGAAGGCGATTTGTTCTACGGAGGAGAATAAATAGTTTGCATTCCAGGTTGAGGACCTGTTATTCCTCTCCACAGATGTAGCATGACCTGCTGAGCTCCTCCAGCATTTTGTGTGCATTGTCTAAGGTTTCCAGTGCATTCAGAATCTCTTGTGTTTAAGGAGTCATGACAACGACCTTTCCCTCAAGGAGCAAACACAAAAGACCGGATCATTAGCATTGAAGCAAGGCAGTGCAGACTCCTGCTTAAATCGATAGTGCTGACTTTGAGAGAGTTGAGAACTTTGGGGAACTTTGACCTTTCAGGAGTGAACAATCCCAACAGCCTTTGCTGGTCAGACCATGCAGCTACCACCAGCTCCTCTGCTTCTTCAGGAGGCTAAAGAAACTTGGCAATGTCTACATTAACCCACACTATCAGCACACCGTAGAAAGCATCCCGGCTTGGAACAGCAACTGCTCCGCTCCTGACCTCAGGAAACTGCGGAGAGTTGTGGACACAGTCATGGAAACCAGCCTCCCCTCACCTCCTTTACACCTCATTGCCTCGGTAAAGCGGTAGAGATTTCAGAAAGAGTAAGACGAGGGAAGATGCACCAGCGATCAGAGAGGGATCAGAAGTGGAAAGGGTGAGCAATTTTAGCTTCCTGGGTGTCAACATCTCTGAGGATCTATCCTGGTCCCAACCTATCGATGCCGCTACAAAGGAGGCAGAACAGAGGGGTTGTTTCATTAGGTGCAGGAGGAGATTTGGTCTGTTACCAAGGATATTCACAAGTTCCTACAGATGTACTGTAGAGAGCATTCTAACTGTCTGCATCACTGTCTGGGGACGGCGGGGGAGTTACTGCACAGGATCGAAATAAACTGCAGAGCTGTAAAGTTAGTCAGCTCCATGGGTGGGCACTCGCCTCCTCCAGGACATCTCCAAGGAGCAATGCCTCAAAAAGGCGACGTCCATCATTAAGGACCCCACCAGCCAGGACATGCCCCCTTCTCATTGCTACCAACAGTTCTGAGAATGGTGCGCCCCCGCCCCAGAGAACTTGGTGTTTTGTAGTTGATGGTGTTTTAATTTGAAATTGTAACTTACTTACTTGCTGCCTGTTCTGCCGCTGTGTTTGGGGCAGCAGAGAAGGTCCTCCATCTCTGGCGGTGTTCCTGCACCATGTCAGTAGCTTCCTCTCGGTTTTCAGTCACACAAGTCCCACGCAGAGACTTTGCAATACCGCCGCACTCAGATGGAGAAGGATTCTTCATAAGACAGTTTGGTTTTACCAGTCAGGGTTGTCAGTCTTGTAGCTTTGTAAAAAAGACTAGTAAACATTCCCCAAGTCTGATCAGGTAGACTCTCGGCTGGGAGGGAAGGAATCTGATAGGAGAGGAGAGTGGACGATGGGAGACAAGCAAGGAGGAGGTTATAGACAGGTGAGAAGAAGTGAAAGGTCAGAGTGGGGAGTAAAGGAAGGGTTGGGAGAAGGAATTTGTTCACCAAGAGGAGAAATTGGTGTTCATGCCATCATGTTGGAGACGACCCAGACAGAATATAAGTGGCCTCATCACGGCACAAGAGAAGGTCATGGATCGACGTGACTTGCTTATGGCAGATGGTGCTCGATGAAGTGGTCCCTACCTTTTAGATGTTGTTTCTGACCTGTTTCAACCACTTCCCCAGCATCTCATTACGTATACTCACCACCGTGTGTGTAAATGCACCAGAGTGGCACGGTAGTGCAGCGGTAGACTTTCAGTACCTGCGACCTGGGTTCCATTCCCACCACGGCCTGTAAGGAGTTTGTCCGTTCTCCCCGTGACCGTGTGTGGGTTTCCTCCGGGTGCTCCGGTTTCCTCCCACAGTCCAAAAGCGTACCGGTTAGTAGGTGAATTGATCATTGTAAGTTGTTCCGTGATTAGTGCAGGATTAAATGGGGGGATAGCTGGGTGGTGTGGCCTGACGAGCTTATTCCACATATCTCATTCAAACACTAAGTAGATAGATAAACAAACAAATAAAACGTAGCCCCTCTTTCACCTTAAACCCAGGCTCTCTTGATTCCCCAACCCTTGGGAAAGACTCTGTGCACAGACACACAGTGTGTAAGTTCCTCATGGTTTTATAGACCTCGTTAAGATCAACCCGCTCTCGTAAAGCAACAGCAGATTTTTTTAAAGATTAGTTTTATTTGTCACACGTACAGCAAAGTATGCAAAGAAAAGCATTAATGACCACCACACAGCTCAAAGTTCAAGGTACATTTATTATCAAAGTATTGTATTAATCACAAAGCCCTGAGATTTGCTGGCTTACAGGAAGGCACGAAACAAGAAATCCGAAAGAACCCAATTTAAAAAAAAGAGCAACACCTGATGCACAGAGAGAGAGCGAGAGAGAGAGACACACACACACACACACACACACACACACACAGAGATACACACACTCACACACACAGATACACACACACAGATACAAACACACACACACTCTCACACACAGATACACACACACACACACACACACAGATACAAACACACACACACTCTCACACACAGATACACACACACACACACACACACAGATACAAACACACACACACTCTCACACACAGATACACACACACACACACACACACAGATACACACTCACACACACAGATACAAACACACTCACACTCACACACAGATACACACACACACACACCGATACACACTCGCACACACAGATACACACACACACAGATACACACACAGACACACACTCTCACACACAGTTACATACTCACACACACACAGATACACACACACAGATACACACACACACTCACACACACAGATACACACTCACACACACAGATACAAACACACACACTCTCACACACAGATACACACTCACACTCACACACAAACACACACACAGATACATACTCACACACACATACGCACAGACACACACACACTTACACACACACACACACACACACACACCAGCATTTTGTGTGTGTTGTTTGAATTTCCAGCATCTGCAGATTTCCTCGTGTTTACTCTATTCTGTGTTCTATTATTGCTTTACCTTGTACTCCCTCAGTGCTCTGAGTTACGAATTGAACTGTATAAATGGTATACAAGACGAGTGACCAATTTAGTTTATTCCCTGGAATGTAGGAGATTGGAGGGGTGACCTGACAGAGCTATATCAGATCAGGAGGCATAGACATGGATGGAGGGAGGGAGGGGGCTGCTTTAAAACAAGAGGAAATAGGTTTAAACTCAGAGGTGAGAGACACTAGGAGCATCTTCTTCACAGAGGGGGTGAAACGAGCAGCCACACTAGCAACATATAAAAACCGTGTCCTGCCCTGGAGATCATTAGATGGACAAGGAGAGGATTGAGGGTCTATGGACCAAACATGGACAGATGGGACCAGCTCACTGGGCAACATGGGCAAAGGTCTGTATCTGTGCCATATGTCTCCAGGGTATATTGTGCCTAACACTCCCCATAATAAGACCGTAAGATACAGGAGCAGAATTGGGCCATTTGGCCCATCATGGCTGATCCATTTCCCTCTCAGCCCCAGTCTCCTGCCTTCACCCCGTATCCTTTCATGCCCTGACTAATCAAGAACCTATCAACCTCTGCCTTATGTGACACCCTGATTTAAGACCTTGCTTTATTTTATTAATACAGTTATGCTGTTTCACAAAATGCAACAAGCATTCCTTTAATTATTCCTTGAATATTTAAAATTTAAAAAATCAGTTGATTGGTAAGTTAGCTTTGTTGAATTAGCCAATGGAATTTGTCTTGGGAACGTTCTAGACAAAATGTTGAAGAAGAGTAGGGCAGCTATTTCGTGGAGAGTGCGTCGGAAAAAGAGCAGAGCAGCCATTTTGAAGAATCAGAAAGAAGGAAAATGGAAACGGACAATGAACTTTGCAGAAAAACATGGTGAACCACTCACAGAACCCACTTGGAAGACGGATACCACTTTCGGAAAATCCTTATGCAGATTTTGGTTTCCTGAAGCATATACAAATACCTTTTCGTTAGCTAGTTGGCACACAAGCTTGGAGAAAGTTTGATGTTATTTTTCCCTTGGATGTTGCCTGAATATTTTTTTTCCCAAGGACGTGTTCTTCAGTGCAAAATAGCTTCAGTATCATGAGTAAATGGAGTGAAGCAAACTGGATTGATTACTCAACAATGAGCTCCAATGATTACGTACACATTATAGACCAATTATATACAAAATAAAGAAAAGAGCTACCCTTTAAATATATATAGGTCCTTTAATTTGTAATGTACAGTATTATTTTATTTTTTAGAGCTTAAAATACTTTGCCAATACAATTTCAGTCAAACTTTATACTGGAGTAAGTAAAATTATTCTTTCCTGGTAAATTTCCATGTGTGCGTCAGTGTTTGTACGGTAATTGCCTCTGATTTCCTTCAGAAGGAACATTAAAACTTTTATGATTTTGTTTACCCAAATCATATTCTCCCTGGACACATCTATTTATTGGAAATCATTACTCCCAAGCATTGTTGTTATGCTGCTGTTAGCTTTTATTCACAGTAACAGCTAGTTCAAGCATACCGTGAGAGAGTTATGTTTAAATACACACAATGGCTTAACCTGTGGCAAGAAATTGCTCCTCTTTTCCATTCTTGCTGAAGAATAGAGTCTGGAATGTAGTGCCAGAGGTAGTGGTGAATGCACATACAGCAAGAATCACTTGAAAGATTCTTGGGCAAGCACCTGGATGTAGGAGATACACGAGGTTCAGAGACAGAATCAGGCTTAATATCAGAATCAGGTTTATTGTCACCAGCATGTGACGTGAAATTTGTTTACTTAACAGTAGCAGCTCAATGCAATACATAATATAGAAGAAAAAACACAAAATAAAATAATGATAAATAAACAAGTAAGTAAATTACAGTATAAGTATAATGAATAGATTAAAAATTGTGCTAAAAACAGAAATAATATATATTACATATTGGTACCAACGACATAGGAAAAGGGAAGAGGTCTTGAAAAAAGACTACAGCAATGGTAGGAAGGAAATTGAGAAGCAGGACCGCAAAAGTAGTAATCTCAGGATTACTGCCTATGCACGCGACAGTGAGAAGAGGAATAGAATGAGGTGGAGGATAAATGCATGGCAGAGGGATTGGGATTCAGATATCTGGATCATTGGGACCTCTTTTGGGTCAGGAGTGACCTGTACAAAAGGACGGGTTGCACTTGAATCCCAGGGGGACCAGTATCTTGGCGGGGAGGATTGAACATAGAACATAGAATAATACACCACATTAGACCCTTCAGTCCACAATGTTGTGCTGACTCTCAAACCCTGCCTCCCATATAACCCCCCACCTTAAATTCCTCCACATACCTGTCTAGTAGTCTCCTAAACTTCACTAGTGTATCTGCCTCCACCACTGACTCGGGCAGTGCATTCCATGCACCAACCACTTTCTGAGTGAAAAACCTTCCTCTAATATCCCCCTTGAACTTCCCTTCCCTTCCCTTACCTTACCTTAAAGCCAGGTCCTCTTGTACTGAGCAGTGGTGCCCTGGGGAAGAGACTCTGGCTGTCCACTCTGTCTACTCCTCTTAATATCTTGTACACCTCTATCATGTCTCCTCTCACCCTCCTTCTCTCCAAAGAGTAAATCCCTAGCTCCCTTAATCTCTTATCATAATCCATACTCTCGAAACCAGACAGCATCCTGGTAAATCTCCTCTGTACCCTTTCCAATGCTTCCACATCCTTCCTATAGTGAGGCAACCAGAACTGGACACAGTACTCCAAGTGTGGCCTAACTAGAGTTTTATAGAGCTGCATCATTACATCGCGTCTCTTAAACTCTATCCCTCAACTTATGAAAGCTAACACCCCATAAGCTTTCTCAACTACTTGTGAGGCAATTTTCAGGGATCTGTGGACATGTACCCCCAGATCTCTTTGCTCCTCCACACTACAAAGTATCCTGCCATTTACTTTGTACTCTGCCTTGGAGTTTGTCCTTCCAAAGTGTACCATCTCACACTTCTCCAGGTTGAACTCCATCTGCCACTTCTCAGCCCACTTCTGCGTCCTATCAATGTCTCTCTGCAATCTTCAACAATCCTCTACACTATCTACAACACCACCAATCTTTGTGTCATCTGCAAACTTGCCAATCCACTCTTCCACCCCCACATCCAGGTCGTTAATAAAAATCACAAAAAGTAGAGGTCCCAGAACAGATCCTTGTGGGACACCACTAGTCACAACCCTCCAATCTGAATGTACTCCCTCCACCACAACCCTCTGCCTTCTGCAGGCAAGCCAATTCTGAATCCACCTGGACAAACTTCCCTGGATCCCATGCCTTCTGACTTTCTGAATAAGCCTACCATGTGGAACCTTGTCAAATGCTAAGGCATTGCTCAGGCTACCGGGAAGAGTTAAAACAAGAATTGCTGGAGGGGGGTTGGGAACCGAACTGAAGAGACTGGGGAAGAGGCACTTGGCTCACAAATAGAGAAAACTTGTAGACAGTGTGTGAGGGAAGAGAGGCAGGTGATAGAGAATGGACGCACTTATATGGACAGTTTGAGATGTGTCTATTTTAATGCAAGGAATATTGTGAACAAAGCGGATAAGCTTAGAGCGTGGATCTGTACTTGGAGATATGATGTGGCGGCTATTACAGAGACATGGACGGCTCAGGGACAGGAATGGTTACTTCAGGTGTCGGGTTTTAGATGTTTCAGAAAGGACAGGGAGGGAGGCAAAAGAGGTGGGGGCGTGGCACTGTTGATCAGAGATAGTGTCACGGCTGCAGAAAAGGTGGACATCATGGAGGGATTGTCTACGGAGTCTCTGTAGGTGGAGGTTGGGAACAGGAAGGAGTCAATAACTCTACTGGGTGTTTTTTAAAGGCTGCCCAATAGTAACAGGGTTATCAAGGAGCAGAGAGGGAAACAGATCCTGGAAAGGTGTAAGGATCATAGAGTTGTCGTGATCGGAGATTTTAGTTTCCCAAATATCAATTGGCATCTCCCTAGAGCAAGGGGTTTAGATGGGGTGGAGTTTGTTAGGTGTGTTCAGGAAGGTTTCTTAACACAATATATAGATAAGCCTACAAGAGGGGAGGCTGTACTTGATCTGGTATCGGGAAATGAACCTGGTCAGGTGTCAGATCTCTCGGTGGGAGAGTATTTTGGAGATAGTGATCACAATTCCTTTACAATAGCATTGGAGAGAAATAGGAACAGACAAGTTAGAAAAGCGTTTAATTGGAGTAAGAGGAATTATGAGGCTATCAGGCAGGAAACAGATGTTCGCAGGGAAAAATACAGAAGAAGTGTGGCAAATATTCAGGGGATATTTGTGTGGAGTTCTGCGTAGGTACATTCCAATGAGACAGAAGTTATGGTAGGGTATAGGAACCGTGGTGTACAAAGGCTGTAATAAATCGAGTCAACAAGAAAAGAAAAGCTTACAACAGGTTCAGAGATCTAGGTAATGTTAGAGATCTAGAAGATTATAAGGCCAACAGGAAGGAGCTTAAGAAGGAAATTAGGAGAGCCAGAAGGAGCCATGAGAAGGCCTTGGTGGGCAGGATTAAGGAAAACCCCAAGGCATTCTACCAGTATGTGAAGTGCAGGAGGATAAGACATGAATGAATTGGACCTATCAAGTGTGACAGTGGGAAAGTCTGTATGGAACTGGAGGAAATAGCAGAGGTTCTTAATGAATACTTTATTTCAGTATTCAGTATGGAAAAGGATCTTGGTGATTATAGAGATGACTTACAGCAGACTGAAAAGCTTGAGCAGGTAGATATTAAGAAAGAGGGTGTGCTGGAGTTTTTGGAAAGCATCCAGTTAGATAAGTTGCCAGGACTGGATGAGATGTACCCCAGGCTACTGTGGGAGGTGAGGGAGGAGATTGCTGAACTTCTGACGATGATCTTTGAATCATCAATGGGGACGGGAGAGGTTTCAGGTGATTGGAGGGTTACGGATGTTGTTCCTTTATTCAACAGAGGGAGTAGGGATAGCCCAGGAAATTATAGGCCAGTGAGTCTTACTTCAGTGGTTGGTAAGTTGATGGAGAAGATCCTGAGAGGCAGGATTTATAAACATTTGGAGAGGTATAATATGATTAGGAATAGTCAGCATGGCTTTCTCAAGGGCGGGTCATGCCTTATGAGCCTGATTGAATTTTTTGAGGATGAAACTAAACATATTGATGAAGGAAGGGCAGTAGATGGAGTGTCTATGGATTTCAGCAAAGCATTTGATATGGTACCTCATGCAAGGCTTATTGAGACAGTAAAGAGGCATGGGATCCAAGGGGACATTGCTTTGTGGATCCAGAACTGGCTTGCCCACAGGAGGCAAAGAGTGGTTGTAGATGGATCATAATCTACTAGGAGTTCGGTGACCAGTGGAGAGCTTCGGAGATCTGTTCTGGGACCCTTACTCTTTGTGATTTTTATAAATGACCATGATGAGGAAGTGGTGGGATGGGTTAGTAAGTTTGCTGATGACACAAAGGTTGGAGGTGTTGTGGATAGTGTGCAGGGCTGTCAGAGGTTACAGTGGGACATCGATAGGATGCAAAACTGGGCTGAGAAGTGGCAGAT
The DNA here is from genome assembly GCF_030144855.1 of Hypanus sabinus. Classification (NCBI taxonomy): domain Eukaryota; kingdom Metazoa; phylum Chordata; class Chondrichthyes; order Myliobatiformes; family Dasyatidae; genus Hypanus; species Hypanus sabinus. The sequence goes on along the minus strand of NC_082734.1, from coordinate 3,332,686 downwards.
GGAGTTCAACCCAGAGAAGTGTAAAGTGGTTCATTTTGGTAGGTCAAATGTGATGGCAGAATATAGTATTAATGGTAAGACTCTTGACAGTGTGGAGGATCAGAGGGATCTTGGGGTCCGAGCGCACAAGGACACTCAAATCAGCTGCGCAGGTTGACTCTGTGGTTAAAGCGGCGTACGGTGTATTGGCCTTCATCAATCATGGAATTGAATTTAGGAGCCAAGGGGTAATGTTGCAGCTATATAGGACCCTGGTCAGACCCCACTTGGAGTACTGTGTTCAGTTCTGGTCGCCTCACTACAGGAAGGATGTGGAAGCCATAGAAAGGGTGCAGAGGAGATTTACGAGGATGTTGCCTGGTTTGGGGAGCATGCATTATGAAAACAGGATGAGTGAACTTAGCCTTTTCTCCTTGGAGTGACGGAGGATGAGAGGTGACCTGATGGAGATGTATAAGATGATAAGAGGCATTGATCGTGTGGATAGTCAGAGACTTTTTCCCAGGGCTGAAGTGGTTGCCACAAGAGGACACAGGTTTAAGTCAAGTCACTTTTTATTGTCATTTCGACCATAACTGCCAGTGGTGTACACAGTAAAAATGAGACGTTTTTCAGGACCATGGTGCTATATGAAACAGTACAAAATGTACACTGAACTATGTAAACCAACACAGAAAAAACTACACTAGTCTACAGACCTACCCAGGACTGCATAAAGTGCAGGCATTCCAATAAATAATAATCATGATAACAGGCACAGTGGAGAGCAGTAAGTTAGTGTCAGTCCAGGCTCTGGGTATCGAGGAGGCTGATAGCTTGGGGGAAGAAACTGTTGCACAGTCTGGTCGTGAGAGCCCGAATGCTTCGGTGCCTTTTCCCAGATGTCAGGAGGGAGAAGAGTTTGTATGAGAGGTGTGTGGGGTCCTTCATAATGCTGTTTGTTTTGCGGATGCAGCGTGTAGTGTAAATGTCTGTAAGGTGCTGGGGAGTAAATACAGAGGAGATGTCAGGGGTAAGTTTTTACACAGAGAGTGGTGAGTGCGTGGAATGGGCTGCCGGCGACGGTGGTGGTGGACTTTTGGATAGGTACATGAAGCTTAGAAAAATAGAGGGCTATGGGTAAGCCTAGTAATTTCTAAGCTTGGGACATGTTCAGCACAATTTTGTGGGTTGAAGGGTCTGCATTGTGCTGTAGGTTTTCTATGTTTCTATGTTTCTAAACTAGTGAGTTAGTGTCCAAGGATTCAATGTCCATTTAGGAATTGATGGCAGAGGGGAAGAAGCTGTTCCTGAATCGCTGAGTTTGTGCCTGTCAGGATGCTCTCCACGGTCCATGTATAGAGATTTTGGAGTGTATTTGTGGACATACCAAATCTCTTCGAACTCCTGATGAAGTTTAGCTGCTCTCATCTTTATATCTGCATCGATATGTTGGGACCAGGTTAGATCCTCAGAGATCATGACACCCAGGAACTGCTCACTCTCTCCACTTCTGATCCCTCTGTAAGGATTGGTATGTGATCCTTCGTCTTACCCTTCCAGAAGTCCACAATCAGCTCTTTCATCTTACTGACGTTGTGTGCCAGGTTGTTGCTACGGCACCACTCCACTAGTTGGCATATCTCACTCCTGTACGCCCTCTCATCACCATCTGAGACTCTGCCAACAATGGTTGTATCATCAGCAAATTTATAGATGATATTTGAGCTGTGCCTAAGCCGCACAGTCATGTGTATACAGAGTAGAGCTGCGGGCTAAGCACACACCCCTGAGGTGCACCAGTGTTGATCGTCACCGAGGAGGATATACTATCACCAATCCGCCCAGACTGTGATCTTCCAGTTAGCAAGTCAAGGATCTAATTGCAGAGGAGGTACAGAGGCCCAGGTTCTGCAACTTCTCAATCAGGATTGTGGGAATGTTGGTATTAAATGCTGAGCTATAGTCGATGAACAGCATCCTGACGTAGGTGTTTGTGTTGTCCAGATGGTCTAAAGCCGTGTGAAGAGCCATTGAGATTGCGTCTGCCGTTGACCTATTGTGGCGATAAGCAAGATGGGTCCAGGTCCTTGCTGAGGCAGGAGTTCAGTTTAGTCATGACCAACCTCTCAAAGCATTTCATCACTGTCGATGTGATTGCTACTGGGTGATAGTCATTAAGGCAGCCCGCATTATTCTTCTTTGGCATTGGTATAACTGTTGCCTTTTTGAAGCAAGCGGAACTTCCACCCGTAGCAGTGAGAGATTGAAAATGTCCTTGAGTACTCCCGCCGGGTTTTCAGAGCCTTACCAGGTAGTCCATCGGGACCTTTCGCTGGCGTATGTAATGAAATTTGTTGTCTTTGCAGCAGAAGGGCAATGCAATATATAATAATGTATTACGTATGATGTGTAGCATACAAAAATGTTTTTCTATTATTTAATTTAACTAGCATCTATGCATAAAACAGTAAAATTAAACGAAAAACAAAAATAGAAATAAAAAAAAGTAGTGAGGTAGTATTCATGGGTTCAATGTCCATTCAGAAATCAGAGGACAGAGGGGAAGAATTGCTGAGTGTGGTCCTTCAGACTTCTGTACCTTCTTCCTGATGATAGCAATGAAAACAAGGCATGTCCTTAGAAGATGACGGTTGGAGCCAGGAACTTGAAATTGCTCATTCTTTCCACTTCTGATCCCTCCTTTCAGAAGCACTGCTCCTTGAAGATGTCCTGGATACCATGGAGGCAAGTGCCCATGACGGGGCTGACTGAGTTTACAACTCTCTGCAGCTTATTTTGATCCTGTGCAGTAGCGCCCCTCCCTCCAATACGGGACGGTGATGCAGCCAGTTAGAATGCTCTCCATGGTACATCTGTAGAGATTTGCGAGTGTCTTTGGTGACATGCCAGATCTCTTCAAACTCCTGATGCATTATAGCCTTCTTCGTAGCTGTATCGATATGTTGGGTCCAGGATAGACCCTCAGAGATGTTGACACCCAGGAACTTGGAAGTGTTCATCTTTTCTATTTCTGATCCCTCTATGAGGACTGCTTAGAGTAGTTGGAAAGAGTTTTTTGAAAGTGAGTCGGTAGGTCGTAGAATCAATTCATAGTTGCGGAAAGTGAAGTTATCCAAGTTGGTTCAGGAGCCTGATGATATGACTACTCTAATAACAATCCCTAACTGCTTCTCAGCCTGGTAGTGTGATACCTAAAGCTTCTGTACCTCTCTCCCAATGGTACTGGTGAGAAAAGGGTCTCATTTGGGTGGTGGGGATTGCTGTGTATTTAATATTTCAGTAATATTTGAGTACTGTTGTAAATATATTGTTTGAGTAAGCATTCTTGTTTGTTTAAACAATTAATAATGGGTTATATGTATAAATAGCTAGCCAGTGTTGTAGTGGCATTCACACTGAACTTTGAGGCGAGAGGTCCCGGGTTCGAATCCAGCCGGCTGCTCACACACTTTCCATCCTTGCTGGGTTGAGCGTGGAGCTGGCAACCCGGCCTCGTAAAAAACAGACAAATGCTAAAATACGGCAAGGTTGCCGCCCGATGTGCGGAGAGGAACAACAACAAATGTAGAACTAAGTGAATTGGACACATCATCACGCTACCACGTGACAAGTGCACGTCTCGCTTAAAGCAAACATGAAATTAGGCTCACGTTTCAGTCTCCCCTGTCTTCAAGTCAATGTATTGTCAGTTACATGTATATAACCATATAATTCATATAGAAATGAGACAATGTTTCCCTGAACCTGGGTGTGAAGCACAGCAGTATGTATAACGCACAGTAACTTATGAAGGTAAGGATAAAATCTGCAGATGAATCACACGTACTAACAAAGTAAAGTGCATTACTGTTAAATATTGTAAGGTGGGAAACTGATTATTTGGAATATGATGCGACAAGGAGTTCAGAAGCCTAATGTCCTGGAGGAAGAAACTGTTTCTCATTTTTGAGCATCAGAGTCTCCTGCCTGACGGTAGAAAGTCAGAGGATGCTGGATGGATGGGTGGGATTCCTTAACAATACGAAAGGCCCTGCATATGCGGAGACCTGATTGGTTGAGGACTAACCAATCAGGAGGGACGGACTCCGGGGGTATAAATCCCACCGGATTAGACGTGCCCAGGCATCATCCCTGAGGAAGATGGCAGAGTTTGTCAAGATCAACACAGGGATCTGACTGGCAGCTCTGCAAGAGTTTATGCATCGTATGCGCTGGGAAAGCACTCGATCCTTTTATGTATATAATTAATCTGTAATAAAATCTCCAATACTAAAAATCAAGCAATGGAGTTGGCTTAAAATGGATGGACCATCGGGGAGGAGGTACAGAAGCATGAAGACACACACTCAGCATTTTAGGAACAGCTTCTTTCCCTCCTCCATCAAACTTCTGAATGGTCCATGAACCCAAAAGCCAAAAGTATCACATCACACAACCTTGAGGCTCGTCTCCTTACAGGCAGCCACAAAACAAGAAACCCAGAAGAACCCATGAAAGAAAAAAACACCATCAAACACCCGGAGTGCAGAGAGAGGAGAAAACGGCATGCGAATTTTAAAAGCAGGCAAATAGGATTCAGAGCAGACGTGAGTCCTCAGACACAAAGCCCGGAGCAGACCACAGCCTCGGCCTCAGTTCAGCACAGAGCCAAACAAACACAGCAGAGCATCGGGCACCACCAATCCGACCCTCGCCTCGTGTCCCGACACCCGGCCTTTCCGATCCACGAAGACCAACTCGTTGTTTTCCTTTCCTCTTGCTCTTCTTTAGAAACAGAGAAACCCTACAGCACAATACAGGCCCTTCAGCCCACAAAGCTGTGCCCAACTCGTCCCTACCTCTCTTAAAAGACCCTATCATATCCACATATTTTCTATTTATGTTTTATATATTTCTTAATGAGGCTGCCACAAAATAAATTTCACAACATATATCAGTGCTAATAACTGATTCTAATCCCCTTTGATAAATATTAATTTTATTCAGGAGTTACACTTCGACTGGACAGGGTACAGGTGAGGCCGCACCTGGAGTATTGGGTGCAGTTCTAGTCTCCTTACATGAGGAAGGGTACTCTGGCCTTGAAGGCTGAGCATGGGAGGTTCACCAGGTTAATTCTGGAAATGAGGGGGTTAATCGATTGAGTTGTCTGGGACTGTCATCATTAGAATTCCAAAGAAAGAGAGGGGATCTTAGAGAAACATATAAAAGAGATAGTTAAGATCGTCCTGATGAAGGATCTTGGCCTGAAATGTTTACTCTTTTCCATAGATACTGCCTGACCTGCTGAGCTCCTCCAGCATTTTGTGTGTTGCTTTGGATTTCTGGCATCTACAGATTTTCTCGTGTTCAGATGAGATAGAGGCAGGAAAGTAGCAGTGAAACTAGAATGCAGGGAATAGGTTTAGGACGGAGATGGGGAAAAACCGTTTTTCCCACAGAATACTGAATAGTGGCCATTGTTTTCTGAGGGCTGTCGAGTCATGGCAACGGAGTTACAAGATACGGAAGTAGATTAGCAGGCCTTGCTTCCCTGCAGATGCTGCTGCTGCCCAGAAGGGATCCGGCCAGATTCGAACTCTGGACCATCTGCCTCAAAGTCCAGTGCGGATGCCACTACACCACTAGAGGGCTGCATCATTAAGGCATAGGTGGACAGATTTTTGCATAGCAGGGGAATCGAGGGCTCTGGGGGAAAAGGCAGGGAGGTGGAGTGATAATTCATCAGCTTACTGAATGGTGAAGCAGGCAATTTCCAGAGAGCCAATGCTGTACAAGGAACATTGCCAGCGGTGCTGGGCCCCTGATGCGCTGGCATTGGAAGCTCACGAGAATGATTCTATGAGGAGAACTTGGTGGCTCTGTGCCTGCACTCACTGGAGTTTAGAAGAATGAAGGGGGGAGGGGGAGGTGGATTTCGTTGAAAACTACCGAATACTGAAAGGCCTAGAGTGGACGCAGACGGCATGTTTCCAATACCGGGAGAGAATGGGCCAGAGGGCAGAGCTTAAGAATACATGGCTGCCCCTTTAGAACAGAGGCGAGGGGGAATTTCTTTAGCCAAAGGATAGTGAGTCTGTGGTGGCCTATTTAAAGTAGAAGTTGATGGGTTCCTGATTAACCAGGGCATCAAAGGTTATGGGGAGAAGGCGCGAGAATAGGGCTGAGAGGCAAAATAAATCAGCCATAATGGGATGGTGGGGCAGGCTGGATGGGCTGAATGGCCTAATACTGTTCATCTGTCTTACAGAATAAAGATCAATTGTGGCAAAACTCTCCCTGAAACTGAGTCCGTCTAGTCCAGGCAACATTCTCATAAAACACGTACAAACAATGGAGGAACTCAGCAGGTCAGGCAGCATCCGGGGAAAGGAGCAGTCTACGTTTCAGGCCGAGACACTGCCCGACCTGCTGAGTTCCTCCATTGTTTGTACGTGGTGATTTGACCCCAGCACCTGCAGTGTACTTTGTGTTTAACATTCTCCTAAATCTCTTCAGCACCAGTACCGTCTTGGCAATATCGTTCCAGTAACAGAATGAGTGACAACGCACACAGTTGTGTGAAGTCCAGTCACCCATTGTAGTCTGGTGGACTTTGTCCTTGCACGTTGTCACTGTGTACTGCAGTTATGGTCGAAATGACAATAAGAAGTGACTTGATTTGTAAGGCATCCGAGGGTGTGATCGGTCGAGCGGAAGAGGTCCCCCCTCTCTGGTGAATCTGTTAATCTCCCACCACAGACTGGAATGTGGTCAGACTCATGGATTTCTCTCTTCCAGGTTTACGGACGGGGGAAGCACAATACCGTAAGTTCCAACGAGATCCTGACGAGCTCAAACGCAGCTTCGACGTTGTGCGGGGAGACAGGTTAACCCCAAAGATGGCCTCCAGGCTTTGAGAGGGGTAGTGAGGAGGGAGCTGTGTGGGAGGAGTGAGGAGCGAAAGCAGTGGGAGGAAGTGAGGAGGGAAGGAGATCCTTTGGTTCCTACCCTTCCTCAAAGCCGGAATTGACGTCAGATCTGGCTGCCCCTGACCACAATTACCCTGGAGTGTTTGACCAGAGGAATGTGCCCAGCTGACAGAGAATCACTTCTTTCTGGCAAAGCACCAGCTCCCCACACACCCACTCTGCCATCCCAGCGTCCGCCTCGCCCTCACCCACAAGAGGAGATGGCTGCCTGCAAAAGGTAGGCCTGTCGTTGTGCTCCCAGCAGTAATGTCAGGTCAAATTTCTCCACACAGCAATTCCAGCATAGGTACCTTACAGTGCCATTCCCACCAGGCTGGGAACCCTATACACCCATTCCCAGCAGAGTGCCACCCCACAGCTTCCTGATCCCAGCAGACTACCGTTCTGCTACTTTCTGGCCCCAGCAGGCACGGACACAAGACAACTCAGATCCCAGTAGATGCTGACCTTACTAAACGCTGATCCCAGCAGAGGTTTTCCCCAATACAAGCTGATCCCAGCAGACAGGAGTTCCAATATACCCTTGTCCCAGCAGACAGAGATACCGGTAGACCCTGGTTCCAGCAGACAGGGATACCGGTAGACCCTGGTTCCAGCAGACAGGAGTCCCAATATACCCTTGTCCCAGCAGACAGAGATACCGGTAGACCCTGGTTCCAGCAGACAGGGATACCGGTAGACCCTGGTTCCAGCAGACAGGAGTCCCAATATACCCTTGTCCCAGCAGACAGAGATACCGGTAGACCCTGGTTCCAGCACACAGGGATCTCAACAGAAACTGCAGTAAGCAAACTGGCCCCCTGGTCCCAGGAAAGTGGGGTCATTGTAAAACTCGCAGTACATACTGATTCCAGCAGAGCTGGGTCAATCCCAGCAAAGTTAGCTCAGTGATCCCAGTGGGGAGAGAAGCAGGTACCTGCAGTGCCGAGTCCGGCGGGGGAGGGAGGGGACGGTGTCCAATGCAAAGTCCCGGGGGGAGTGGATGGTGTGTCCGATGTCCAGTCTGGGGAGGGTGGAGACGGTCTGTCCGATGTCCAGTCCCAAGGTGGGGGGGGAGGGAGGGGACGGTGTCCAACTCCACGTCTGGGGGAGGGGGAAGCCCTGGTCCCGGGGTTGGGAGAATGTGTTTCTGTGGGTTGCATGACACTAACTGGTTCTCACTTGCTTCTTCAGCCTGTGGGCGTCGTGTGATCAGCAATCGGATCGTGGGGGGAACGGACGCGATTGACGGAAGTTGGCCTTGGCAAGTCAGCATCCATCAAGACAACAAACACATTTGCGGAGCAACGCTCATCTCCGCGGACTGGGTCTTAACAGCAGCGCATTGTGTAGCGAGGTACGGTCACTAGTGCCTCACTGGGCACACACAAGTTCAACAAGATCTCAAGTAGTTCATGTCCTGCTGGGTAGTCTAGAGGAACCTTCACTCTGTTTCTGACCCCGGGAGTGTGTGATGGGACGGTGTGGAGGGAGATTCACTCTGTGTCTGACCCTTTTTTTTTATTACAAAATCCTTTATTACAAATTTCGGTGCTATACAATATATACAAAACAGTGGCAAACACAATTACTGCACTACAAATAGACAATAGACATTACACCAGAATGTTGCCATCCCTATCCACGATGGCATTTACACCCCGCGGAGCCCAACGGTCTCGAAACTCCTCCAAGGCCGCTGTGGACTGCGCGTGTTCCTTTTCAATAGTTACCCGGGCACGAACGTACCCCCTAAACATCGCCAGGCAGTCTGCCCGGGGAGATCCTCCTGCCACCCATTTCCAAGACCCATGGATGGCGGATTTCGCCAGCCCCAGGAGCAAGTTGACTAGGACATCCTCATCCGTCCTTGCCCCCTTCCTTACTGGATGACCATATATAAACAGGGTGGGACTAAAATGCAGCCAGAAGGCGAGAAGCAGCCCACGCAAATATGCAAAAAGAGGCTGCAGCCTCACACACTCCATGTACATGTGGTACAGGTCTCCTCCAGCCCGCAGAAGTGGCATGTGGGTGGGAAGTCCATGTACAAACTGAAAAACTTATTGCAGGGCACTGCCCTATGCAGTACCCTCCAGCCGAGATCCCCCAGGTGCATGGGAAGAACCCCGGCGTAAAGGGACTTCCAGTGGGGACCCTCCTCACCTCCGGGGTGGAAGGACCGACTGCCATGGCGTGTCAGGACGGTGTACAAGGGCAAGGAAGTGGAGGATGTGGAGTAGCAGCCCATACAGATACCTCCTACTTGCATCCCTGAATGGGACTGTGGGTATCGATGAGAGACGGCTCAAGTTGTGTGGACACGGCTCCCGGAGAAGGTTGCGGGGTCTGGGCCCCACCAGCAGCTCGGCCTGAGTCGGTCCACACAACTGAGCCGCACCGACAGCCACTGAGGTAGGGCAAGGGCCGGCCAGGACCCCGCCCTCCGCCTGAGGAGGGGATTCCCGGCCTGAGGCGACCATGTTCCAGACTCTCAGTAGGTCCTGATAGAAGCCGGGCAGACTTCGCAAAGCAGTACGGCTGACACCTGCCGGTGGTAGCCGCATGTCTTCATGAAGACAGCAGCCCCTCCGGAGGAAGAAAGTCGCCAACACGTGCCACCTGCAGAGTCCTGAGGCGGAGAGCCGCCAGCTGCGTTCGGACGCACACCAGCGACTGTCCGCCCTCTCCCACTGGGAGACTCAAGACCGCTGCAGAGACCCAGTGTTTCCTGTTGCCCCAGAAGAAGTCCACTAATTTCCTCTGCAGTCTTGCAACAAACGGGGCAGGAGGGGCCAAGGTGACCATCCGATACCACAACATGGAGGCCACCAGCTGGTTTATGACCACCACCCTGCCTCGATAGGAAAGCACCCTGAGAAGGCCTGACCAGCGCCCCAGCCGGACCATGACTTTCGTCTCCAGGTCCTGCCAGCTCGCCAGCCAGGTCTCCCCAGAAGGACTCAGGTAGACTCCCAGATAGAGGAGACGCCTAGTACTCCACTCAAAAGCTCTCATCTCCTCCGGCAGGGAGTCCACCTGCCACTGACCCACTAAGAGTCCGGAACATTTTGCCCAGTTGATTCTGGCGGAGGATGCTGCCGAGAAAACGTCTTGGCACTCGCGCATCTTCCGCAGGTCATTGGAATCTGTCATCATGAGGAGTACATCATCGGCGTAGGCCGAGAGGACGACCTCCATGTCTGGTTCACGCAGAACCAGACCTGTCAGTCTTCGCCGTAGGAGGCTCAGGAATGGCTCGACACAGATCGCATACAATTGACCTGACATGGGGCATCCCTGACGTACTCCTCTCCTGAAGGGAATGGGTGCTGCCAGTGATCCATTGACCTTAACAAGGCACTCTGCGGCAGAGTATAGGAGCCGAACTCCTGGTCAAGAGAAAGAAACGCTGCCGGGGACCCAGTCTCCTGGTGCAGGTGGATCAGGTCCCGTACTAGGTGGACATTGTCCTGGATGGAGCGGCCCGGGACTGTGTAAGATTGGTCAGGATGAATCACCTGTCTCGGTACTGAACCAAGACGGTTGGCCATTGCCCGGGCGAAGATCTTGTAGTCCGCGCACAAGAGGGAGACCGGGCGCCAGTTCTTTAGCAGGTGAAGGTCTCCCTTCTTGGGCAGCAGGACCACGACAGCTCTCCGCCATGAGAGGGGCAATTCCCCAGTGGCTAGGCTCTCCCCTAGAACAAGGCTGTAATCGACCCCCAGGACATCCCAAAAAGCCTGATAAAACACCACACTTAGACCATCTAAGCCAGGGGATTTACCCCTCCGGAGTTGCCAAAGGGCAGCAGACAGCTCCTCCCCAGTCAGGGAGGCGTCCAGACGCGCTGCGTCATCAGGGCTGACCTTTGGCAAATCTTCCCAGACCTCACTGCACGCCCCCACATTTGACGGATCCGGTGAGAATAAGGACCGATAGAAAGTGCGGATTTCTTTGATAATTTCATCAGGATCTGTGGTGGAGGAGCCATCAGCAGCTGCTTTTGAACTCCCCGCCACTTCTCCAACGAGTAGAAGAAGGGTGAGCCGCGGTCCAAATCTTGCAGCATTTGGATCCGCGACCTCACATACGCACCACGGGACTGCTGAAGCTGCAGATTCCTGAGTGTGTCCTTCTTCTCCTGGTATTCCTGCCACATTTGATGGTCTCCACCGGTCGGACCAAGACGGGACTCTAGGTCAAGCAACGCTCTCTCAAGCCGCTCAATCTCAGAGCCCCGCCTCTTTGTCGACCCCCCTAGTGTACTCCCGACATAAAAACCGGATGTGGGCCTTGCCCACATCCCACCACAGCCGTAGGGAGCCAAACTCTCTCCGTCTCCCTCTCCAGGTGGCCCAGAACGCTCGGAATGAATCACGGAATCGGCTGTCCTCCAGCGGCCGGTTGTTAAAGTGCCAATATCCAGACCCCACCCGAGGGTGCAGAGGAGTAAATTCCATCCACACAAGGTGATGATCCGAGCACGACACCGGCCGCATGGAGGACGCCGACACGCAAGAGATATAAGCCCGAGAGATATACAGGCGGTCTATCCGGGAACCCCCCTCTCTAGATCTTCTGGAGAAGGCGCTAGAGTCGGGGTGAAGATTCCGCCAGCTGTCCACCAAGTCAAAGGAGCCGACTAGCTGATGCTGGGTCGCGTTGGAGGCCCGAGCGGTCCTCCACCTCGAGGGTACAGTTGAAGTCTCCCCCGAGGATGACGCAGTCCCCCGGGTCGATGGAACTCAGCAAGGTGGACAGCTGACAGAATAGGCGCGTCTGCATCACCCCGCGCCTCGGAGCGTACATGTTGATAAAATGTAATGGTACACCATCCAGGCGCACAGCCAGGTGGAGCAGACGGCCGGGCACAACATCTTGGACTCCTACGATTTCTGGCCGGAAGGTTGGGGCCAACAGGATCGCCACCCCACTAGAGTTGGAGCTAAGGTGACTCATGTAGACCCCACCCTGCCACTCCAGGAGCCAAGCGGGGTGGTATGGGTATCCTGCAGGAAACTCACCGCGTATCTCCCATCCCTGAGGACTGAGAGATTGTTATACCTGCGGGGAGAGCCCCTGCTACCGTTCACATTGAGACTAGCTATGGTAAGCTTCATGTCGGGAGCACACTAGGCCTCAGCACCAGTCCCCTTCCCACTGAGAGCGATGGCGCCCTCAGCCGCACTCTCCCGAAGAAAACCGAGAATATCCTTTGCTTTCCGGGCCCGACTGCTACCATCGCTATCCTGTGACCCACCATCTCCCGAAGGAGCGAGGCTGCTTTTCATCCTGATGACCCGCACCAGGTCATCCAGGAAGGATTTCAGCTACCGTCTGTCATTCCCTGACACAGCATTCCTCTTCTCCTTCTCCTTCCGTCTGAGGATGACCCTCAGGGACTTCACCAGCCTCGGCATGCTAGGCCAGCGAAGCGAGGCTAGTTTAGGCCGATGCTTTGCACCAACAGAGGAGTGAATAAACTCTCTGATCTCCTCCACAGGTATCAATGGGGACCTCTCTGGAGGGGTGAGGATGTCCATTGTCTCGCTATCAAATGAATCCCCCTCCAACCCTTCACTGCAGACAGATCCCCCACCGTCCTCCTCATGTGGTGTATAAGGTGGCTGCCCCGTAACCTACATTGCTCAGCGGGTACCTCCCCTATACCTTCCCGCTCCACCGTCGCAGCAGTCTTACCCACAGTTGCGACGATGGAGGGAAAATCCCAAAGGACTCCCTGCAGGCCATTAGTTGATGGGGTCGGCATGCAGGTTACATCACCCTCCCCAGGAGACAGGCATGAAGAGGACCCCAGCAGCTCTGGCCCAATGGATTCACTGGCAGCCTGATGCTGACTGTGAGAGAGCCTGGTCTCCTCTCCACCTGTACATTTGCCTCCAGGGAGGCGCTTACTGCTAAGTCCTGGGTGGAGGGCTCCAGGTCTGTTTTAGGCGTGCAAACAGGCCCAGCACTAGCTTCATGCACAACCACACCACCCACCACAGGACTGGTGGCTACATCTGGGGATTCAGGGTTAGACACAACTCCCACCCGGATCCCCACCCCTTTCTGGGACTCCCCCTCATCTGCATTCTCTGCCCTCTTGGGGGAACAATCCCATCTCCTCTTCAAGCTGGAGGAGCACACAGGTGCGGAATTCACCGACAGCGCGGTACTCTCCGCTCCTATCGCCCCGTCCAACCGTACTCTTCCCCGAGCCTCCCTCTCCACCTCAGGGCAAATGGGCGTGAGCTCTGCGGTCTCGGGGGCCGACTTCTTCACGTGTTTCGACTTCTTCCTCGCTTTCTTGCCCCGCACAGACTCCACCCTGTCCCTCGCCTGAACCTCCCTGCACATAGCCCCAGGAACACTCGCCTGAACAACAGGGGTAGGAGCAGACGTAGGAATAGGGGCAGGGTTAGAGACAGGGTCAGGGGCAGGAGCAGGAGCAGGGGTCGGCACAGGTGTAGGAGCAGGAATGGGATCACGGGCAGAGGTAGCTGGGGCACTAGTTCCTGAAGTGGACTCCCTGGGTTTTCGGGTGCTAGGACAGTCCCTCCGAAAGTGCCCCACCTCCCCGCACGCATGGCACCGTGGGCGCTCAGAGCTCCAATACACCTGATAATCTACCCCCTCGTGTCGGACAGTAAACCGGCCCTCAACTTCATCCTCCCTTTCCAGTTTCATGAATACCTGTCGCCGGAAAGAGATTACGGTCCGGAGGGTGCGCCTCCTGAATTTGTGCCTGATGGCAGTTATCTCTGACCGTACTTGCCCCAAGCAGGCCAATGCGGGAAGCAGGTCCTCGTTGGGGATGAAAGGCTGTACGTGACCGAGGACGATGCGTTGTGTGGGAGCTGTCACTAGCTCCATCTGTAAAAAGATGTTCTCCACCGTGATCCCTCTACTGAGGGCCCGATGCACCAACTCATCATTCCTCAGGTAAAACACCGCCTTCCCGAACTCCTTCTCAGCGGCCAAAACACCACCTCTCCCCAACAAGTCCTCCATAGCTTCCGCGCACTTTTCCAGCGTAGTTCCAGTTCGCAAAATACATTGCACCCCGCGTTCAACTTTCACTGTCCGAAACAGGGCGTTGTCCGAGGCCGGAGAGGCAGCCGCCTTTGCATAACTCCCCGCAGGCCTGCGACTCCCTGCAGACTGGTCCGGCATGTTACTTGTGTGTCTGAACCGAGAATGATACGGTGGTGCTGGTTATAAAGTCTCGGAGTGAGTTGAGTAACTGGCGGGAAAAGTTTGTACTCGACGGTACCTTGCTGGCTGCGTGCCAGAAATTCCAATGCCAGGAAAGGCTCCGTTAGTCCTGTAGAAACTTCCAGGCCGTGAGAGGTCGAGACGTCTCAAACGACGGTTCAGCTCCAACACCGAACGAGAATCCCGACGATAGAGATGGAAGGAGGTTGCCCCGATGTCAGTGGGGACAAACAACGTCGTTTGCCTCCGGTTTTGGGAGCGAAACTGCTTCACGGCGAGTTGCCAGCGGCCACAGCAGGGTGCTACGCAGTTCGAAGCCGTCAACGAACCCCGTCCAAACTAGCAGAAAAACTCCAAACGAAGCTTCCACTCTAAACCAGCCGCTCACTTAGAAGTTCAAGGAACGTTGGAAACCAATTTCCAAGCAATTCAAGACCTTCATAAAGCAGTTTTTCCTCAATTTCTCCCAGCGCAATCAGAACAGCTCCACTCTGTGTCTGACCCCGGGAGTGTGTGATGGGAGAGTGTGTGATGGGAGAGTGTGGAGGGAGCTTCACTCTGTGTCTGACCCCGGGAGTGTGTGATGGGAGAGTGTGGAGGGAGCTTCACTCTGTGTCTGACCCCGGGAGTGTGTGATGGGACGGTGTGGAGGGAGATTCACTCTGTGTCTGACCCCGGGAGTGTGTGATGGGACGGCGTGGAGCGAGCTTCACTCTATGTCTGACCCCAGGAGTGTGTGATGGGACGGTGTGGAGGGAGCTTCACTCTGTGTCTGACCCCGGGAGTGTGTGATGGGTGATGCACCATCAATAACTCACACTGAGACGTAAGGCGAGATATCGGCTTTTATTGACTGGAAGAAGGAACCAGGAGTGAATGTCTATCATACAATGTCTTGGAGACTGAGGCCGAGCATCAGGCCTCAGATCTCCTTTATACAGGGGCCTGTGGGAGGAGCCACAGGAGCAGTCAGCAGGGGGCGTGTCCCGACAGGCACATAGTTCACCACAATGGGAGAGTGTGGAGGGAGCTTCACTCTGTGTCTGACCCCAGGAGTGTGTGATGGGACGGTCTGGAGGGAGATTCACTCTGTGTCTGACCCTGGGAGTGAGTGATGGGACAGTGTGGAGGGAGATTCACTCTGTGTCTGACCCCGGGAGTGTGTGATGGGACAGTGTGGTGGGAGGTTCACTCTGTCTGACCCTGGGAGTGTGTGATGGGATGGTGTGGAGTGAGTTTCACTCTGTGTCTGACCCCGGGAGTGTGTGATGGGAGAGTGTGTGATGGGAGATTCACTCTGTGTCTGACCCCGGGAGTGTGTGATGGGAGAGTGTGGAGGGAGCTTCACTCTGTGTCTGACCCCAGGAGTGTGTGATGGGACGGTGTGGAGGGGGCTTCACTCTGTGTCTGACCCCGGGAGTGTGTGATGGGACGGTGTGGAGGGAGATTCACTCTGTGTCTGACCCCGGGAGTGTGTGATGGGATGGCGTGGAGCGAGCTTCACTCTATGTCTGACCCCGGGAGTGTGTGATGGGACGGTGTGGAGGGAGATTCACTCTGTGTCTGACCCCCGGAGTGTGTGATGGGACGGTGTGGAGGGGGATTCACTCTGTGTCTGACCCCCGGAGTGTGTGATGGGACGGTGTGGAGGGAGATTCACTCTGTGTCTGACCCCCGGAGTGTGTGATGGGACGGTGTGGAGGGAGATTCACTCTGTGTCTGACCCCGGGAGTGTGTGATGGGACGGTGTGGAGGGAGATTCACTCTGTGTCTGACCCCGGGAGTGTGTGATGGGACGGTGTGGAGGGAGTTTCACTCTGTGTCTGACCCCGGGAGTGTGTGATGGGACGGTGTGGAGGGAACCTCACTGTGTGTCTGACGCCAGGAGTGTGTGACGTGACGGTGTGGGGGGAACTGTGGGCTGGAGGAGACCGTGTACCACATGTACATGGAGTGTGTGAGGCTGCAGCCTCTTTTTGCATATTTGCGTGGGCTGCTTCTCGCCTTCTGGCTGCATTTTAGTCCCACCCTGTTTATATATGGTCATCCAGTAAGGAAGGGGGCATGGAGGGATGAGGATGTCCTAGTCAACTTGCTCCTGGGGCTGGCGAAATCCGCCATCCGAGGGTCTTGGAAACGGGTGGCGGGAGGATCTCCCCGGGCAGACTGCCTGGCAATGTTTAGGGGGTATGTTCGTGCCCGGGTAACTATTGAAAAGGAACACGCGCAGTCCACAGTGGCCTTGTAGGAGTTTCGACACCGTTGGGCTCCGCGGGGTGTAAATGCCATCGTGGATAGAGATGGCAACATTCTGGTGTAATGTCTATTGTCTATTTGTAGTGTAGTAATTGTGTTTGCCACTGTTTTGTATATATTGTATAGCACCGAAATTTGTAATAAAGGATTTTGTAATAAAAAAAAGGAGTGTGTGATGGGACGGTGTGGAGGGAGATTCACTCTGTGTCTGACCCCGGGAGTGTGTGATGGGACGGTGTGGAGGGAGATTCACTCTGTGTCTGACCCCGGGAGTGTGTGATGGGACGGTGTGGTGGGAGATTCACTCTGTGTCTGACCCCGGGAGTGTGTGATGGGACGGTGTGGAGGGAGATTCACTCTGTGTCTGACCCCGGGAGTGTGTGATGGGACGGTGTGGAGGGAGATTCACTCTGTGTCTGACCCCCGGAGTGTGTGATGGGACGGTGTGGAGGGGGATTCACTCTGTGTCTGACCCCGGGAGTGTGTGATGGGATGGTGTGGAGGGAGATTCACTCTGTGTCTGACCCCAGGAGTGTGTGATGGGACGGTGTGGAGGGTCATTTGCTGCGGTTCTAACTGCTGGGAAACATCTTTCTCCCCACCGCCCAGCAATCTGGTGCGCAGATATCTGCTATACTTCGGGCGATATCAGCAGAATGGAATCAACACTCATGAAAACTCGTCGTCGGTCGCCTACATTCTGATACACAGCAAATACAGGACTGCTGAAGAGGGTTATGACATCGCGTTGCTGAGACTTCCCAGATCAATCAGCTTCTCCGACTACATCATTCCCATCTGCCTCCCCAGCAGCACCTACAAGTTCAGCTGTGGTCCCGGTTATTACATCACCGGCTGGGGACACGTCGGGGAAAGCGGTAAGGAATTAGCTAGATACCCCACTCGTTGACAAACGGTCCTCTTGCTCCCACTGGGACTGTCCTTCACCACCTGCACCCGACCGGGCGTCCGACACACCGTCCTCCACCCTTTTCTCTGGGGCCAGGTATCAAGAACACCAGGACCCCCTGTAAATACCATCACGCTCTCCAGGACCCCCTGTAAATACCAACACATTCCCTGGGACCCCCTGTAAATACCGACATGCTCCCCAGGTCCCCCTGTAAATACCGACACAGTCCCTGGGTCTACCTGTAAATACCGACACACACCCGGGACCCTCTGTAAATACCGACACACTCCCGGGGACCCCCTGTAAATACCGACACACTCCCGGGGACCCCCTGTAAATACCGACACGCTCCCCGGGACCCCCTGTAAATACCGACACGCTCCCCGGGACCCCCTGTAAATACCAACACACTCCCAGGGACCCCCTGTAAATACCGACACGCTCCCCGGGACCCCCTGTAAATAACGACACACTCCCGGGGACCCCCTGTAAATACCGACACACTCCCCGACACCCCCTGTAAATACCGACACACTCCCGGCGACTCCCTGTAAATACCGACACAGTCCCGGGGACCCCATGTAAATACTGACACACTCTCCGGGACCCACTGTAAATACCGACACGCTCCCCGGGGACTCCCTCTAAATACCGACACACTCCCCGAGACCCCCTGTAAATACCAACACACTCCCGGGGACCCCCTGTAAATACCGACATGCCCCCCAGGTCCCCCTGTAAATACAGACACACTCCCCGAGACCCCCTGTAAATACCGACACACTCCTGGGGAACCCCTGTAAATACCGACACACTCCCCGGGACCCCCTGCAAATGCCGACATGCTCCCAGGGACCCCCTGTAAATACCGACACACTCCCGAGGTCCTCCTTTAAATACCAACACAGTCCCCGGGACCCCCTGTAAATACTGACACACTCCCGGGACCCCCTGTAAATACCGACAAGCTCCCCAGGTCCCCCTGTAAATACCGACACACTCCCCGGGACCCCCTGTAAATACCGACACACTCCCCAGGACCCCCTGTAAATACCGACACACTCCCTGGACCCCCTGTAAATACCGACATGCTCCCCAGGTCCCCCTGTAAATACCGACACACTCCCGGGGTCCCCCTGTAAATACCGACACACACCCGGGACCCTCTGTAAATACCGACACACTCCCGGGGACCCCCTGTAAATACCGACACACTCCCGGGGACCCACTGTAAATACCGACACACACCCGGGACCCTCTGTAAATACCGACACACTCCCGGGGACCCCCTGTAAATACCGACACACTCCCGGGGACCCCCTGTAAATACCGACACGCTCCCCGGGACCCCCTGTAAATACAGACACACTCCCGGGGACTCCCTGTAAATACCGACACACTCCCCGGGACCCCCTGTAAATACCGACACACTCCCTGGACCCCCTGTAAATACCGACATGCTCCCCAGGTCCCCCTGTAAATACCGACACACTCCCGGGGTCCCCCTGTAAATACCGACACACACCCGGGACCCTCTGTAAATACCGACACACTCCCGGGGACCCCCTGTAAATACCGACACACTCCCGGGGACCCCCTGTAAATACCGACACGCTCCCCGGGACCCCCTGTAAATACCGACACGCTCCCCGGGACCCCCTGTAAATACCGACACACTCCCGGGGACCCCCTGTAAATACCGACACGCTCCCCGGGACCCCCTGTAAATAACGACACGCTCCCCGGGACCTCCTGTAAATACCGACACACTCCCGGGGACCCCCTGTAAATACCGACACACTCCCCGACACCCCCTGTAAATACCGACACACTCCCGGGGACTCCCTGTAAATACCAACACAGTCCCGGGGACCCCCTGTAAATACCGACACGCTCCCCGGGACCCCCTGTAAATACCAACACACTCCCGGGGACCCCCTGTAAATACCGACATGCTCCCCGGGACCCCCTGTAAATACCGACACACTCCCGGGAACCCCCTGTAAATACCGACACACTCCCGAGGACCTCCTTTAAATACCAACACAGTCCCTGAGACCCCCTGTAAATACCGACACACTCCCCGGGACCCCCTGTAAATACTGACACACTCCCGGGGACCCTCTGTAAATACCAACAAGCTCCCCAGGTCCCCCTGTAAATACCAACACACTCCCCGGGACCCCCTGTAAATACAGACACACTCCCCGGGACCCCCTGTAAATACCGACACACTCCCCGGGACCCCCTGTAAATACCGACACGCTCCCCGGGACCCCCTGTAAATAACGACACGCTCCCCGGGACCTCCTGTAAATACCGACACACTCCCGGGGACCCCCTGTAAATACCGACACACTCCCCGACACCCCCTGTAAATACCGACACACTCCCGGGGACTCCCTGTAAATACCAACACAGTCCCGGGGACCCCCTGTAAATACCGACACGCTCCCCGGGACCCCCTGTAAATACCAACACACTCCCGGGGACCCCCTGTAAATACCGACATGCTCCCCGGGACCCCCTGTAAATACCGACACACTCCCGGGAACCCCCTGTAAATACCGACACACTCCCGAGGACCTCCTTTAAATACCAACACAGTCCCTGAGACCCCCTGTAAATACCGACACACTCCCCGGGACCCCCTGTAAATACTGACACACTCCCGGGGACCCTCTGTAAATACCAACAAGCTCCCCAGGTCCCCCTGTAAATACCAACACACTCCCCGGGACCCCCTGTAAATACAGACACACTCCCCGGGACCCCCTGTAAATACCGACACACTCCCCGGGACCCCCTGTAAATACCGACACACTCCCTGGACCCCCTGTAAATACCGACATGCTCCCCAGGTCCCCCTGTAAATACCGACACACTCCCCGACACCCCCTGTAAATACCAACACACTCCCGGGGACCCCCTGTAAATACCGACACACTCCCCGGGACCCCCTGTAAATACCGACACAGTCCCGGGGAACCCCAGTAAATACCGGCACACTCCCCGGGGCCCCCTGTAAATACTGACACACTCTCCGGGACCCCCTGTAAATACCGACACGCTCCCTGGGACTCCCTCTAAATACCAACACACTCCCCGAGACCCCCTGTAAATACCGACACAGTCCCCGGGACCCCCTGTAAATACCGACACACTCCCCGGGACCCCCTGTAAATACCCACTCACTCCCTGGGACCCCCTGTAAATACCGACACAGTCCCCGAGACCCCCTGTAAATACCGACACAGTCCCCGGGACCCCCTGTAAATACCGACACACTCCCCGGGACCCCCTGTAAATACCCACTCACTCCGTGGAACTCCCTGTAAATACCGACACACTCCCTGGGTCCCCCTGTAAATACCGACACAGTCCCCGAGACCCCTGTAAATACCGACACACTCCCTGGGACCCCCTGTAAATACCGACACAGTCCCCGGGACCCCCTGTAAATACCCACTCACTCCGTGGAACTCCCTGTAAATACCGACACACTCCCCGGGACCCCCTGTGAATACCGACACACTCCCGGGGACCCCCTGTAAATACCGACACACTCCCGGGGACCCCCTGTAAATACCGACACACTCCCCGAGACCCCCTGTAAATACCCACTCACTCCGTGGAACTCCCTGTAAATACCGACACACTCCCCGGGACCCCCTGTACATACTGAAATACCGACACACTCCCGGGAACCCCCTGTGACTATCGACACACACCACGGGTTGCTTCTACAAAAAACTACATCTGGAGTCAATTTTGTGTGGAGGTGTTTATCCCTGCGGGAAGGGTGGGTGTCCGTCATCCTGCTGACCGGCTCTCACTCTGCCGCCTGCCCCACAGTGAGTCTCAGCAACCCTGGCACGCTGCAGGAGGTTTCAGTGAATCTGATTGGACGCGAGACCTGTGATGCAATGTACAACAATGGGAACACTGTCCTCCAGGAGGTCCAACCGATCACCGACCATATGCTGTGTGCTGGCGTGCCCCAGGGAAACAAGGACGCCTGTCAGGTGAGCCGTGCAGGGACGATGCTGAGGGAGATTCACTCCGTCTCTGACCCCGGGAGTGTGTGATGGGCCGGTGTGGAGGGGGCTTCACTCCGTCTCTGACCCCGGGAGTGTGTGATGGGACGGTGTGGAGGGAGTTTCACTCCGTCTCTGACCCCGGGAGTGTGTGATGGTACGGTGTGGAGGGAGTTTCACTCCGTCTCTGACCCCGGGAGTGTGTGATGGGACGGTGAGGAGGGGGATTCACTCTGTGTCTGACCCCGGGAGTGTGTGATGGGACGGTGTGGAGGGAGCTTCACTCTGTGTCTGACCCCGGGAGTGTGTGATGGGACGGTGAGGAGGGGGATTCACTCTGTGTCTGACCCCGGGAGTGTGTGATGGGACGGTGTGGAGGGAGTTTCACTCCGTCTCTGACCCCGGGACTGTGATGGGACGGTGTGGAGGAAGTTTCACTCCGTCTCTGACCCCGGGAGTGTGTGATGGGACGGTGAGGAGGGGGATTCACTCTGTGTCTGACCCCGGGAGTGTGTGATGGTACGGTGTGGAGGGAGTTTCACTCCGTCTCTGACCCCGGGAGTGTGTGATGGGACGGTGAGGAGGGAGTTTCACTCTGTGTCTGACTCCGGGAGTGTGTGATGGGACGGTGTGGAGGGAGTTTCACTCTGTGTCTGACTCCGGGAGTGTGTGATGGGACGGTGTGGAGGGAGTTTCACTCTGTGTCTGACCCTGGGAGTGTGTGATGGGACGGTGTGGAGGGAGATTCACTCCGTCTCTGACCCCTTTTTTTTATTACAAAATCCTTTATTACAAATTTCGGTGCTATACAATATATACAAAACAGTGGCAAACACAATTACTGCACTACAAGTAGACAATAGACATTACACCAGAATGTTGCCAGCCCTATCCACGATGGCATTTACACCCCGCGGAGCCCAACGGTCTCGAAACTCCTCCAAGGCCGCTGTGGACTGTGCGTGTTCCTTTTCAATAGTTACCCGGGCACGAACATACCCCCTAAACATTGCCAGGCAGTCTGCCTGGGGAGATCCTCCAACCACCCGTTTCCAAGACCCACGGATGGCGGATTTCGCCAGCCCCAGGAGCAAGTTGACTAGGACATCCTCATCCCTCCTTGCCCCCTTCCTTACTGGATGACCATATATAAACAGGGTGGGACTAAAATGCAGCCAGAAGGCGAGAAGCAGGGAGTGTGTGATCGGACAGTGTGAAGGGAGCTTCACCCTGTGTCTGACCCCGGGAGTGTGTGATGGGGCGGTGTGGAGGGAGTTTCACTCTGTGTCTGACCCCGGGAGTGTGTGAAGGGACGGTGTGGAGGGGGTTCCACTCTGTGTTTGACCCCGGGAGTGTGAGATGGGACGGTGTGTGGGGAGTTTCACTCTGTGTCTGACACCGGGAGTGTGTGATGGGACGGTGTGGAGGGAGATTCACTCTGTGTCTGACCCCGGGAGTGTGTGATGGGACGGTGTGGAGGGAGCTTCACTCTGTGTCTGACCCCAGGAGTGTGTGATGGGACGGTGTGGAGGGAGATTCACTCTGTGTCTGACCCCAGGAGTTTGTGATGGGACGGTGTGGAGGGAGATTCACACTGTGTCTGACCCCGGGAGTGTGTGATGGGACAGTGTGGAGGGAGTTTCACTCTGTGTCTGACCCCGTGAGTGTGTGATGGGATGGTGTGGAGGGAGATTCACTCTGTGTCTGACCCCGGGAGTGTGTGATGGGACGGTGTGGAGGGAGATTCACTCTGTGTCTGACCCCGGGAGTGTGTGATGGGGCGGTGTGGAGGGAGATTCACTCTGTGTCTGACCCCGGGAGTGTGTGATGGGACGGTGTGTGGGGAGGTTCACTCTGTGTCTGACCCCGGGAGTGTGTGATGGGATGGTGTGGAGGGAGATTCACTCTGTGTCTGACCCCGGGAGTGTGTGATGGGATGGTGTGGAGGGAGATTCACTCTGCGTCTGACCCCGGGAGTGTGTGATGGGATGGTGTGGAGGGAGATTCACTCTGTGTCTGACCCCGGGAGTGTGTGATGGGACGGTGTGGAGGGAGATTCACTCTGTGTCTGACCCCGGGAGTGTGTGATGGGGCGGTGTGGAGGGAGATTCACTCTGTGTCTGACCCCGGGAGTGTGTGATGGGACGGTGTGGAGGGAGATTCACTCTGTGTCTGACCCCGGGAGTGTGTGATGGGACGGTGTGTGGGGAGGTTCACTCTGTGTCTGACCCCGGGAGTGTGTGATGGGATGGTGTGGAGGGAGATTCACTCTGTGTCTGACCCCGGGAGTGTGTGATGGGACGGTGTGGAGGGAGATTCACTCTGTGTCTGACCCCGGGAGTGTGTGATGGGATGGTGTGGAGGGAGATTCACTCTGTGTCTGACCCCGGGAGTGTGTGATGGGACGGTGTGGAGGGAGATTCACTCTGTGTCTGACCCCGGGAGTGTGTGATGGGGCGGTGTGGAGGGAGATTCACTCTGTGTCTGACCCCGGGAGTGTGTGATGGGACGGTGTGGAGGGAGATTCACTCTGTGTCTGACCCCGGGAGTGTGTGATGGGACGGTGTGTGGGGAGGTTCACTCTGTGTCTGACCCCGGGAGTGTGTGATGGGATGGTGTGGAGGGAGATTCACTCTGTGTCTGACCCCGGGAGTGTGTGATGGGACGGTGTGGAGGGAGATTCACTCTGTGTCTGACCCCGGGAGTGTGTGATGGGACGGTGTGGAGGGAGCTTCTCTCTGTGTCTGACCCCAGGAGTGTGTGATGGGACGGTGTGGAGGGAGATTCACACTGTGTCTGATCCCGGGAGTGTGTGATGGGAGAGTGTGGAGGGAGCTTCACTCTGTGTCTGACCCCGGGAGTGTGAGATGGGACGGTGTGGAGGGAGATTCACTCTGTGTCTGACCCCGGGAGTGTGTGATGGGACGGTGTGTGGGGAGGTTCACTCTGTGTCTGACCCCGGGAGTGTGTGATGGGACGGTGTGGAGGGAGATTCACTCTGTGTCTGACCCCAGGAGTGTGTGATGGGACGGTGTGGAGGAAGATTCACTCTGTGTCTGACCCCGGGAGTGTGTGATGGGACGGTGCGGAATACTGCCTCTCGGTCTCACTCCATATTCCCATCCCTCACAGGGGGACTCAGGCG
Source organism: Hypanus sabinus (assembly GCF_030144855.1). Classification (NCBI taxonomy): domain Eukaryota; kingdom Metazoa; phylum Chordata; class Chondrichthyes; order Myliobatiformes; family Dasyatidae; genus Hypanus; species Hypanus sabinus. The sequence goes on along the minus strand of NC_082734.1, from coordinate 3,308,161 downwards.
GTCCCCTCATGTTCTCTGTCAACGGGGTCTGGATACAGGTGGGCATCGTGAGCTTTGGAGAAGGCTGCGGAAGACCCGACCGCCCCGGAGTCTACACCGAAGTGGCCGCCTTCTCCCAGTGGATCCAGGCGAATGTGAATAACCTCCAGTTCGTCTTCCCGGAAAATGGATCCAGAATTGCTCCTGATGGGTGCATGAACGGGGCAGAGCAAGTCAGGGGCATGCTCCTCTTCCCTGCTGCTAGCCTCCTTGTCCTTCTGCTCTGCACCTTTCTCCTGAGCGAGTGATGGACCCTGGGGGACCTCAGGGGCCGGGCGGGGGGGAGGGGGAGTGTCTATGTTTCAGAACTCTTGAGCCGGGAATGAAGGAATCTTTGGACCACTCCACCCACCTCTCATGGGAAACGAAATCTGGGGGCCACCCAGTATGTTTCTGGGATCTTACTCTGTTCTGCTGCCTGAGCTCCCAATTTGGCTGAGGTTAGATCGGGAGCTTTCCACAGAAGGGATAAGATGGGTTGATATTTTCCGAGGTCGCCCCTCTCTTTCAGTTTCTCAGTAGATGGTGTCGGGGATTCTCACCCAGAACAAGCCTCCTCACTTTGAGTGCCATGCGGATGGAGATTCCCAGGAATCCCAAGGATTCCCCTGGTTTGGTCTCTTCGCAGCTCAAGTTCACTTGCAGTCTCCAACAGGAGCAGGCGATCCCACAGAATGTCCATAGAGAGAAATTCCTCCACCCCGTAGCCTCCCTGGGAGGGGGCATACTCCCTGCAAGTCCCCTCTCAGAGGCGGAAACCCTCATTTGTACAAAGTAAGATCCCACAGGGATGGGAGGAATGGAGGGAGATGGAGACAGTAAATTAAAATTGAACTTCAATCCCAAAACCCTGTTGGAGCATGAGGGTGGGGGAAGAGAGATGGTGAGGGAGGTGGTGGGATGGAAGTTGAGGAGGGGGAGATGTAGTGAGGCAGAAGGTGAGGAGGTAGGAGTAATGCCGAGTGAGGGGGAGGGAGATAGGTAGTGAGGGAAGTGAAATGGAAGTTGAGGGGGAGATGTACTGGGGGAGATGGTGTGGCAGAAAGTGAGGAGGAGGGAGATGAGGGAAAGGGGAGTAAGGTGGGAGGTTAGTATGGAGAACTGGAGCGGTGAGGGAGGGATGAAAGAGGTGGGAAGAGAGACAAGAATGGAAATAGCGATGAGAGGCGAGGAGCAGGAGAGAGTGGGGAAGATTAGGGATGGAAGAAAGGGGGAGGGTAAAGGAAGGGATGTAGAGCAGAAGGGGAGGATGTGATGAAGAGGGATGAAGGAAGGGGTGTGAGTAGAAGGGAAGGGAGGACAGTGGGGTGGGTCGGAGAGGGGGAGAGAGGGACGGAGAGGCGGAGGGTGGGACGGAGGAGGGGGGAGGGAGGGATGGCAAAGGGGAGGGTGGGAGGGACAGAGAAGGGGAAGGGTGGGAGGGAAGGAGAGGGCGGAGGGAGGGAGGGAGAGGGAACTGTTGTGACTTCGAACCGAGTCACCGGAGAGAGACATGTAATGTAACAACACACAGTCCGCTGAAGGCCCCCTCGTTTGGGGTCTCCGAAAATCATGTATATGTCATTTTTTTATAATGCAATACAATTTCAAAAGTCACAATGGCACTGTTCAGTTCAATATCGACGCAAAAGCACTTCCTTGGCATTCATTCAATATACATCTACAGCGGGCCACACCCTTGGCTGGGACACGAGTGGGCTGAACGTTTGTGGGCACAGAGATGCCAGACTCTCACCTCACCGCTGTGGGAGCTGTGACTCAGAAAACACCCAGCGTCAATCAACCGAACCGTGTTCCATTTGGCCACAGCCGTGGGTTGTGGAAAGAGTTGGTCACGGCGGCTCAGAGATGACCGGGCCAGACCCTCCGAGCGGCCAGTCCCGGCCTGTGCTCTGTACACAACTTCAACTGATCATCTCTTCCGGTCTTCATTCAGAACTCGGCTGAATGAATATGTGCTGTGGTCACGGGATGCGGAGGGAATTGAGGAGATACGGTGGGAGATGTATGGGAGTGGGAGAGGGGAAATGGAGGAGAATAGCTGGAGACGGGTGGGAGGGAGGGATAGAAGGAAGGGATGGATGGAGGGAGAGAGGTATGGAGAGGAGAGGGGAAGGGATGGAGGGAGGGAACGAGAGGGAGGGGAAATGAGGGAGAGAGGGAAGAGGAGGGATGGAGGGAGGGACGGAGGGGAGAGGGGAGGGGAACGGAGAAGCAGAGGGAAGGGACGGCCTCAGAAGGTCATTGACGCGATGCGCACGGAGTTGAGGACAATGCCCTTTACGTTGTATTAAAGTCCAGCCAGACCACAGAATCCAAAATCAACTCAGCGCTGAGCAATGAGTCACCGCAGGGGGCAGGGAGGTGGGGAGAGGGCGAGGAAGAGAGGGGAGTATGGGATGGGGTAGCAGTGAGGGAAATTGGGGGTTGCGAGGGAGATGGGGAAGTAGGAGGCGGATGGGATGAAGGAAATGGGTGAGGGAGAGGGGGGTAAACAGTGAAAGAAGGGTCGAGGGAGCTGAGGAGGGTGAGAGTCTGATGTAAACCATGGAGTGGGTTTATGCAAAGCGAGTCCAATATAAAACTTGGAGCGCGTCTTTGCAGAGTCTGAGGTAAAACCCGGAGCGGCTCAGCACGGAGAGACGGAATGTAAAGTATGGAGCGGTTGCTTGCAGAGAGAGTCATGGAGCGGAGCAGCACGGAGATGACAAGGGAAAGAGGGAGATGTGCAGAGGGGAGGGTCAGAGTCTGATTTTAACCATAGAGCGGATTAAAGCAGAGCGAGTCCGATGTCAAACGCGCAGCACATCAGCACTGAGGGTTTGATGTAAAACGTGAAACGGATCATTGTGATGCAAACGGTGGAGTGGATTGGCCCAGTGTAAAAGATGGAGCGGATCAGAGCTCATGGAGACC